>NW_008586143.1:0-7192 GCF_000691845.1 Merops nubicus | reverse complement strand
ACCTACCCACCTACCCACCTACCTACCCACCTACCTACCCACCTACCTACCTACCTACCCACCTACCCACCTACCTACCTACCTACCCACTTACCCACCCACCTACCCACCTATCTACCTACCCACCCACCTGCCTACCCACCTACCTCCACAAAAAGTCTTTGTCAATTCTGGCTTCCATCCTGGTGGAAGGACTAGGAATGAGAAGACCAACCCTCACTTCTGCAGGATGGGAGGAGACCGTTTCCTACACAGCTCAAGCCCAGGCTGGTGGAATTTTGGCTGTTAGGAGGCAGCTCATCCATTTGCTGGATCTGCTTGGGAGTCCTTGTAGCTCCAGAGAGGTGATGAACGACAAATCATGGTGACATTTGCTGTCTCCATCTGAATATTTAAAGTCTTCCCAGGGATTCCTACTACCTGCAGTCTCCAGGAGTTAGGAGAGAGATCTTCCATGACTAGCTGCTACTTTTTGGGTTTATCTGGGCATGTTGCTGCAAGACAATGTTCCTTCTCTAAGTGATTTGCTAGGAAATATCCCTTTTTTTCAGTGGTGGTGAGACTTCTTGTCACTGGCTATAAAATCCCTGTCATCCAAACATCAGGAGGTTTGTCCTAAACACACAAATGAAGAGCTCCAGTTATAATGAACTCCAAGCTTCAGTTATTATTAACTCCAGCTGCTGGTTAAAGAACATAAATATATATATTTTTCTGTTAATTTTATTGCTTGGTACCTCAGATCAATGTCACTGCTGTAAATGCCTTTGTGTGGCTTTAGTTTTATAGCAGAGCAAAGAGATTTGCTTGTAAGGGTAACTTAGAATATAAATATAGGACTTAAATATAACAGGGTGGATATTATGTCAAGCTTGCCATCTGCAAAGTTACAGTGAAATATTTTTAGCCTAATAATGAGGGCAGACTGGATAGCCTGGTCTAATCCATTTAGTCTCCAGTCAAATGCAGAGAATCCAAAATAAAAAAAAAAAAGGGTCATAAGCTTCTTTCTGATTCCCTGAGCTTTGCTCATGCCACAGCAGGCTGGACCCAAATTGGAGCTGAAAAGACATCTGAGGCTGTTGGTGTGTGGCTTTGCTGGCACCACAGGGCCACGTGAGGGGCAACAGCAAGGCAGGGAGATGCTGTTGGTCTGGAGATGGGGATTTGGAGATGGGGATGTGTGGAGAACTGTGCTGGAGAACTCCAGCACCTGGCAGGCTGCAGCTGAGGTGGCCACACCTTGGGGAGCAAGGAGGTCCCTTGTTTGCCTCTCGTGTGAGGATGGGGGGTGTAAAAACTGACCAGCAATTAGCAGCTCTCAGGAAATATGTATGAAATCTCGGGTCTAGGGTTTGTGCTGAGCTTTGCCAGCAGCCCTGGAAGGTGCAGGAGAAGGGGAGGCTGTGTGGCACGGATCCTCTGGCGTTGGAGGCCACCAGCATGGGGTTGGGGTGGAGGAGAAGGAAGAAGAAGAGCATGGACATGGCCAGGGAGCTCCTTCCCTTTGCTTTCACTTAGACATCTTTAAGCCACTAAGCATCCATGCACAAAACCCTCTTATCCAGGGTTAATTGGGTCCTTTCAGACTAAGCTTGCACACAGCTACAGGCAACATTTCCCCCCCAGACTCTGAACAGTCCCTCTGCTGAGAAGATTTAGGCTAAATCATGCCAGCTCTAACAGCCCTCCAATATCTTTCCACCATCTCCTTAAATGCCCCCAAAGCCATTTAACTCTCCCACAGTTCACCTAGGAGGACTCAGAGGCTCCCAGATCACCTCAGCCCTGCAGGGTCACGCTGCTGCAAGGCTCATCAAACACCCTGGTGGGGTTAGGACCTGTGTGCAGATCTCTCTGCTGCTCCTCTCCAGCTCCTCAATGCAAACCTAGATGGCTTTGAAAGTCTTCCTCCCCTGGTTGAGCCTTGGGGGTCAACACCCTGTCTCAAGCCTGCTTTGGAGAAGCCAAAATTGGCCCAGCACTGGGAGGGGTGCAACCATACACTCCAGATGTGACATGCAGCACCCCAAAACCAAGGAGCTAAAGCGTGGTACTTACTCTGTTGGGTTTTTTTGGGGATACTTTTGCTGTTGGGGAGAGTGTCTCTCTACATCATCCATCATTAGCAGCTGGTTTTCTGGCTCTCACTAATTTTTGATGCACAAAGTTGGATTCCTTCTAAGTGTGTTCAATCCCTTGCATGATTTAAACAGCGTGCTGATGTTTCCAGGACCCCCTTTAGGGAAACACAGGGCATGCTACAAAGAATTGGAGTAAATCATGCTTGGATAAGGAGAAAAGGCAACAATTTAGGGGTAACTATCCCAGGGAAAAATGCTGATAATCTTAGTTGTCAAGCTCAGTGTGATAACATCACTAAGCTTCTCATCCTCTTCCTTTAAGCCAAGAGTTGCTTTCCAGGCTCCTTAGAGGTTAGAGGCTACACTGCAGCCAGGAAACTCTTAAAGTCAGAGCCATAAATCTCCCTACATACCTGCTGCTAAAATACTAATCAGGTGTTGAAAAAGGAAAACCAAACTCTTGTCCAGAAAACCTCAAACTCTTGTCCAGAAAACCTCAAAATCTTCTCCAGAAAACCACCACCTCAGCTGTGATCTGCAGAACTCCATGGGTCAGGGCTGAGAAGTGCCTGGAAGAGGCTACTGAGGAGAAACTCTGTTCCCTACCACACCAACTGCTGCTGCCCATTTGTCCTGTCATGTCCTTGTAGAATCAAGCATTGAACCCAAGGCTTCAGAACTTTCACCCCGGGTTGCTGACCCCAAATCCCATCTCCCACCTATGGCTAAAGCAGCCAAAATCTTTGACCACCCTTGAGACAGCCCAATTCAGTGTCACTAGCACTGCTAGTAAGTAGTTCTAGCTAGTAAGTAACTTCTACCCCAGTAGAAGGGTGTAAAATAATGTCTACCAGTGAGTAGCATCAGTTACCAGTGGGATGCAGCCAAAGTTTTGGGGGGTTGTGTTGTTTCTCCTGTGACCAGCATCTTGAGGGAGTGGTTTTTGAGCTGAGAAAACACCACAGACCCCATTTCAAACAGCTCCTAGTACTGCAGGGGAAGAACTGGGTGGGGAGCAGGCTACTAAAGTGACCCAAATACTGTGAGAAATGATGCTGATGGTTGCACTGAAGCAGTTGGGCAGTTTCAGATCTGCTGAAAGGTTGCTGGTTGGAAATGGTGAGGATCTGGCACTCCAGGGACAGACATCAGGAACTTTTGCACAGAATACCCCTGAAATAAGGCTTATTTTCTTTGCTGTATTATTCTGGAGGCTGCAGAAGGGGAAGCTGCAGGTCAAGCTACAGAGATGCCTCTCCCTTCGTTTCTGAGGTCAGCGATGGCCGTGTGGTCAGAACTTGTATATTTAAAAACTGCTTTTTAAACCCTCTTTTGCTCCTCCAGCCAGAATTCTCTCCTGACATCATCAGGCACTGCTGCAGGGCACCTTTCCCTGTCAAGGTGGAAAGATTGGAGGTGAAAGAGGGCTACAAAGGGTAAGAATTTGATGCAAAGAGGCTGGATTTGCTCTCTAAGTTCAGTGATTAGGGGAGACATGTAGAGATAAAACACAGAGCTTAGATTTCTTTCCTGGATTAGGAGCAAACAAGATATAAAAAGTGGAACAGAAGTCCCTTTTGAGTGCATTAGGGAATGCCTCTCCCTCTTCACCCCTCTCTGGTCATGGGAGTAGCTTTATTTGGCTTAGAGAATCTTTATTGAAATAACTTTTCCTTGCTAGAAAAGACATTGCACTTTATTGTTCTTCTTGAGACAGTTGCATAAACATTGTGTCACGTCTATAATTACACACCTAAGCAGCTCAGATCCCTGGCTGAGCAGATTGTTTACTGTTTTTCTTTTAGAAATCTCTTTATTTCAGGAGTTTTCTTTTTAGCAACACGATAATTTGTGCTTTCACTCTGCTACGGTACAAAATGCCTGCTAGGAGGAAGCAGATTGTTGACTGGTGTTTTAATAAATATTTTTATCCAGCTAATTTATAGGAAAGTGATCTTTTGTGCTAAAAAAAATGGTTTCTGGAACAACTAGCCAACTGCATCAGGCATTGTAATAGCCATCAGGTTTATAGCAGTCCCTTCAAACAATCACAAGTGAAGACATATGTTGGTTCACAGAAAAAATAAAACCTAAGTATTATGAAACATGTAATTGCATCTTGTTTAAGGTCTTGTGCATCCAGTAGGTTTTAGTGAAGGGAAAGGGCACATCTGTGCTGCACTTATGCAGATTAACTGTTTTATTCCCTCCACGATGGCAATTTATTCATTGATTTCTGGATCCTAGATTGCCAAGAAGATACCAGCTACCTGGGTGATGTTCCAAACAGTTGGGCTTGATTTGAATCTCGTTGTTTGGAGCTGTTTAAAAAGCATAATTGTATAGCAAATAAATGAAAAAGAAGGACATAGAAATAAAACATCACTTATCATTCCCTCCTCTCAGAGAGAACAAGGACTTGCTCACAACATCCAGTCTTTATCAGCCACATCTTCTAAGCCCACATAGCAGAACATGGCTTCAAGTTTGAAAAGCAGGAAAAGATACTCCCAGCTTTCATTTCTGCACCTCAAAATCTCCAGATAGAACCAAAAAGGAACTATATTGAACTGATATTTAGAGCAGTACACGAAAAGTTTGTTGCTACTAGCATTCAGATTTGTTTTCTATGCAATGTATTCATTTCATTGTAGTAGAAAACATCAATGTTTTCTCAAGTTATTTTTCTCTTCTCCCTCTTGGGAAAAGGACACTCAAAATCCCAGCTTTCCCATGCCAAAATAGGTATTGATAGAAATAGTAAAGGTAGAGGAATAATTCTTATGAGGCAACACACACCATTCACTGTTGCCTGACTGACTCCACAGAAAACACTATTTCTGTTTACATCTACCAAGCCAAAAGGGAACATTTTTCCTCTTTTATTTTTTTTTTTTCCCCTTGGCCTATGTGGTTACAGCCATTTCAAAGCCATAGGGGCTTGTTTCTGTTCAGAGGGAAAAAAAAGAGTGGCATCCATCAGATGCTGTGGAAAACACGGAGCCTTCCCCACGCTCCTCCTCCTGCCATCTCAGAGCAAACCAGCCCCCACCAATGTGTTTCCAAATATACTCCCAGCTGAGCAAACAGAGGGGAAAAAAGAGGATGCAGGGAGTGCCCCAGCATCCCAATTTGCTCCCACGTGGGCTGCAGAGAGCAGCCCTGGGCATGGTGGGGATGGGCTCTGCAGAGCAGGAGCTGGGAGGAACCTGCAGCAGCAAGGTGGGCAAGCTCTGCCTCCCCCTCTGATTTAGGGCAGGAGCATTCCAGCCTCAGCTGAGTCGTTGTGTTGGTTTTTTTCTCTCTCTCTCCCCCCTCTAGAAGTGTTTGCATGTGATTTAGCTTCTAATTGGGCTGACCACAGCAGGCTTTGCCTTGAGCTGGGGCTTTCTACACTATCACTACTCATCAGGGCATTTAGTTGCCTGAAATGAAAGGTTTAACACTTTAACCTCATCTTGGACTGCTTAACAGGCATGTTTTCTAGAAGCCATTAACATCTTTCAGCCTAAGAAGAGGAGAAAACCCCCAAACTCCTCCACTTCATGTGGCTAGTTGGCCACAAGCTTCATTACCACAATGAAACAACCATTGTTTGGCCATTGCCCCTTTGTCCAAAGATAAAGCAATGACTATGAAAATTTTTCATCCTTTTCCCAGGGCAACTGCTGGTGTGGCCCACACAGGAACAGCAGAGGATGCCTCACAGCTGCATCAGCTTGTGAATGTGTTTTTTTTTGGGGGGGGGGGGAAAGGGAGGAATTGGCCTTGCAGAAGGAAGAGTGTGGTAAAAGCCATAATTTGGCTGGGATTAAAGAAACCACTGGAAGTTCTTTAGTTTTAAATTTTGCACAGATGTCAACTCTCCTTGTTCCTACTGTCTTTAATTTAATGTCTGGAATATTGTGGTAATGTAATTCAGATGACATACGACTGGGAAACAGCCAGACAGACAGATTTGGGAAATTTTCTTTTTATGTTGGGATTGAATAAAATAAAGAACTCTCGTGTGTGGCTTTTATTCACAGCAGTGTAAGAAAATGCTCTAGAAAGCTATGAAAAATATCTGGGAAGTGCACTGGGAAGATGCCTGCAGAGGGATCAGAAGGCAGAGGCACTTTGGAGCAGGGGTTGGAGCTTCAGCTGCTCCCAAACCTGCATTCCTTGCAGAGCATCACACGTTTTACTCTGTGCTGTGCAGTGCAAAGCAGCCTGGTGCATAACAAATGCTGTGGATAAGATGTTTGGTGGTGGTGGTGAGTTCATGAATTTATTCTCAGGGCAACTAATTAACTGTTCAAACGACTGTAATCAGACTTTTGGTCGAGTAGACAAGCTGAAATCAGGGTGGTGTTTATTAAACTAGGTGATGCTTAGACCTGCCTGTTGTTTCCCTAGCAAACAAGAGCTGAAGTCATCTTGATGTCACAGAGATGCAAGAATTTAGCTCACTATACCTGATAATATATGGAAATCACTTCAGAAATCATTTTTAGACAAATTAAGGAATCTGGTAAGGAGCAAGCATCTCATAAAAACAAAATCATTTCCAAAAAAGGATGATTTTCAAAAAGAAACCCCTCTTTGAGTGACTCTGCACAGTCCTTTTTAGCCTTTCAGCTCCTTCATGACTTATTACAAAATACATTTGGAGGGCATCATGCTTTTAGAAGAATAATACCAGCATAGGAGAGACTTAAAATTAACTGAGTGCTGATTCCTCAGGTCGTTTTGCATGTGTGTGAGGTGGTGTTACCATCACTGTGCCTCCTGCAAGGTCCTGCTTAGCCTGGAGTAAGGTATGAGTATGTGGTCCTACTAGATTACAAGCTAAATTACCCTCTGCACAATGCTTTTTATCCCAAATCCAAAAGCTGGTGTGATGCCAATGAATAACCTGCACTCTGTCCACTTGCAGATGCTTCTGCTGCACCATCAGATCGGGTGGAGTTCATGGATTAAAATTCAGCCAGACTGTGGGGGGAATTATTTCTTAATGGCCCCATCAATACTTTATAAAAGGATGGTTAAGACATCATACAAAATAATCAGAGGTCAGAAAGCTGTGGTTGAAGAGGACACTGTGACCTGCTTTAGTTTTAAAAAAA
>NW_008586142.1:0-30289 GCF_000691845.1 Merops nubicus | reverse complement strand
TCCAAGCCTCAAACCACAACATGGCATCTGTTGAGTCTTGTCATATTACAGTTTGATCAGCTACTTCTCAAAGAAACTAATAGCCTTTAATACAATGTGTGTTTGGAGTTAAAGTGACTGGAAAACCAAATCTCATTGGGGAAAACAAGTGTAGTTACTGACCCAGATAAATTTAAGAAAACTCTGCCTCTTTCTGTGGAACATCAGACACACAGACAACAAAGGAATATCTCTTCAGCATGTTATAGAGATAGCTTTAGTCATGTAAAACCATCCTAGAATAGCCCCAGGATATTCCTATTGCTGCATACCATTTGAGGAAGTAGAGTTCAGTAAAAGTAAGTGTATCAGTAAAAAAGCTGAGCGAGAAAACAGTCATGACCTGCAAGACTACAAATGTGATTGAATTCTCACATCACATGGGTAACATCTTTATGCAAAAAAAGAAAAACAGAAAAAAAAAAATAAAAAAATTGCTGCTCAACAAGTCCGAGGCTTCAGGAATAGAAGTGTTCTTCTCATAGCTTTGGACGGAATTCATTGTGACCTGAGAAAGCTGGTGTTTAAAAAATTATTTCTTTCCTAATGTTACTACACAACAATACTTAAGGCATGTGTCCCTCAGAGAAGCATGCAGGGCAAATAAGCTACAATATTTTCTTTGATGCTTTTTTCAAGTGTGTGTGTATACATCTAGTGCAGATATGGTTTTTTTTTCCATTTCTAGACTGTACAAGTGAAACAAAAATCATGAAAAATAATTGTTTTGAAAAGCATCTTTTGAGAGATTAATAGTCTGACCAGACCCTACATGCACTTCTTTGATGATTCTCCCCACTGCTTGGTGGGAGTGTGTCTCAGGAAGAAAACTGGAATTTTTGTACAGTAAGTACTGGGAGGAAATACTAAAATTGAAGAGGAAAGCTTGGAGAATCAAGAACTTGAAATCTATCTTGAAAAGGGGAGAGAAAGGAACAAGCAGTACAAGCACAGATTCAGAAGTGACTTCTAAAAAAATTGTCTGAGAGCAGAAGTTAGAACACCAAAAACGCAACAGGAGAACATAAGAATGAAATCCAACCAGTCATTTCAGTTTTATGAAGGAGAAATTTAGAGAAGTAAAAAAACCTTAATAAAAGTTTTTGTTTCATTAAAAGAGTTATATTTTTTTGTTTGGGTTTGTTGTTTTGTTGTTTTGTTGTTTTGTTTTTTTGTTTGTTTGTTTGTTTTTAATTGAGCAAACAAAAGTCCAGTGGTTAGAACCTAAAGTTAGATGACTACAGGGTAATTTAAGATATACATTTTCTGGGTGTAATCAGCCATAAATATAATTTACTAAAAGTTCTTGCCATTTCTCCTCCCTGTCACTTAGACTTTGAACCCAGATTGCTCATCTATTTTAAAAAGTTTCTTTTAAACATGTATAACAGACCTGATTACAATCTATTCAAACTTTATGGTATATGTATGAGTTGAAAAGAGTATTAGTGCTATAAAAAAACCATAAAACCTGCAAAATTCTGGAAATCTTGAAAAGATTCCATCATTCTATTAAAGTCTCTGTTTGCTGCTGTAGCAGCGTTGTCTGTCTACTCAGAAAAGAAAGAAATCCTTGAGGAGTTCAGAACATAAAGAATCTGTTCTCCTGAGGGAAAATCTGCTCTTACTTATTTTTATATATAAAGTAGCAACACTTTATTTATTTATTTAAAATACTTTAAATATATATATAAAATACTTTAAAATATGAATGCACATATAAGCAGAAGTCCTGATTTTAACAATATCTTTTTTGTTTTCTAAGTTGACTTGATTTTTTTTTTTTTATGTTGGCTTTCATGCAATTTTTCTGTAGAAAGAGAAAAGGAAGGAAACCCTGTTGCTTCCTCTTCCCATAATCAAAACTATTGACAGGATGAAATCCCAGTCTTTCTGATATGTACAATCTTTTCTTAACGCTCAGCTGAAAGTTTTTTATTAGAAAATTAAACATAAAAAAATTTTAAAAAGCAGAACTTCTAATAAATGTCTCAGTGACATACCTTCAGCTTTAACCAGTGATAAGATCCAGCACAGTACTCACATATTGACAACTTCACAAGGAAAAAAATCATAAAGTTAAAAAAAAAAAACACCTTCAACTCCCTCAAATCTTTTTTTGACAAACCATTAAAGGGATGTTTATTGGTTATGAAGCACCAGCCAAGACGTAACTGCTACATAAAGTCCAGTGTTTTTTCAGCAGTTTTATCCTTCACATTCTTTGACAGAAAAATCCAGAAATATTCCTAGATTTTACTTTGGAAACTTTCCCCCTCCCCCCTCTGTACACAGCCCAGCAGAGACAGAGATCTCAGTTACACCATAGTGGCATTATAATGAAGATTTTGAGCACCTACGACCAATATTTAAACTCCAGATACTACCTATGGAATGTTTAGCATTACATTTTTAGCTTTGAAGAACGAACTTTTTTGGGCTTAAATTCCTGTTTTCCTCTGTTCCACCTAATTTTTTTTCTTTTTTTTTTTTTTTTAATTATTATTTATTTATTTAGTTTGGGTTTTGATTTTTTTTTTTAAGTTATTAGTATGCTAAATATTATGAAAAATAGGCTACATTGTGAGTTTATGTTGTAAATTATGGTTATACATTTTCCTGCCCCTGCTTAAAACTAAGGTTACATCTTTTCCTCACTGTCTTTTTCAGAAGCCTGCAGTGATCTCTACAAACTATTCTTTTTCTTGGACTTTTCATTAAATAAAGTCTGCCTAGGGCTGCTTTTGACACACACACACACACAAAAATATTAATTTATACTGTATTAAAAGTCTTCTTTCGACCTTGGTGAGTTAGAAACTGCCTTAGAAAATCATCCAACTGTAATTCTTTAAGTAGAACACCTATTGTTCTCCAAATTCTTGATAACTGTCTCATTAATCGTTTACAAAGGCAATTCTATTATTGATTTTGTTTCGCCTCCAAGTCTGTCATACATCTGGATCTAGGTGTGACCTTCTAGCCAGTTTTACTGCTTGCATTCAGATATTATTTTCCTGGGACTCACTGAAGGGTTTTGCATAGCTATTTGCAACACTTTGATTTTGTTCTATTTTTATTGTGTTACTGCAGGGCAACATGTTATTAGTACAGAACTGAAACCTAATGCCAAGGAGTCTCAACTCTCAGCAGTCTTGTTTATTATTCTGAAAATGATCTTTCCATTTTATGAGTCATATTTTTTTGAAGGGAAGTCTTTTTAAAAACTTACAGTCTGTTATTAAAAAAAAAAAAAAAAAAATTCAGGGCAAGAGTGGTAAAATAAGGAAGGTACCTCACTGCTTGTCCTCAGTGCTTGAACCGAAAGCCAAATAAAATCTCAGTAATTTAGTACAGGTCACTCATAAAATTGGATGCATATCCTGAGAAAGAGAAACACATTTCTACTGCACGTATTGGTCATTTTATATCTTCCATTTAACATATTTGTTCAGGATTAAGTCTTGTAAAGATGGACTCATGCCAGTATGAATCTAGGTATACCTTTTTTTCCTTATTCAGATATTCCCTAAATTAAAATAGTTTTCAAGCATTAAGAAATATTTGGCTACAAATCCCTTCCAAGAGAGCAGAAAATCTGTTGAGCTTTTTGCCATTTTCCTTACATCCTTAGTACTCACTGATCAGCTTTCTAGGAAAAACTTTCTAATGTCATAGTCCGCAGTAATGTATATTTTGATATATAAATAACCTGTGATGTACCACACATACTGTGTTGTACTTGACAGTGATCATCCAGTGCAGATTCCCCAAGCAGGAAAAAATATACTTTTTTAAATTAGGTTTAGTAGTGAGCAGCTAGAGGCATGTCATGAGAGGATAACATACAACCACCAGTCCATGCTGTAACACTTTGAGAGTAATCATGCACAAGCAATTATCTGTATTTTTTTTTTTACAAAATCTGGGATAAAAATCTTTCTGACTATGTTTGCAGAAATTATTGTATATGTTGCTGTTATTTCAAGTGACTTTTTACTAAACCTTGTTTGTCACAGACGTTCAAAATGAATCTACTTAGCTTCTCTCTGGTCTCTGTTAAAATGAAAAGATTTACCTGTTATTCACACACACTTTGCTTACACTTGACCAAAAAATTCCTGGACCATAAACATTATTTCCAGTCTACAGAGGGATGAATATTAACAGGTGTGCTATTATGAAGTATCTCTTTATGTACATGTACTTTATAAAGTATGTGAGAATGATCGCTTCGGTGATTAATTGAGAAACCTTTAACAGTTGTGGTTTGTTTTAGAAACCTTTAACAGTTGTGTTTTTTTTTTTTTTTTTTTTCCAAATGAATATTGTGATCGCAGTGCTAGCAAGATTTTGAAGTAAACACAACATCTTTTATATTCCCTTCTTATAATACATGAGATATATGCTTTGACCAGGGTCTTTTAAAAAATGAGGAAGGAGAATATTTCATGAAATACAGGTTCTATTGGAAGCTCAGGATTGATGCATGAATTTCCACTCTGCAAATGTTTGTGTGCTCACTATGAAATTTTATTTCTTTCTTCTTTTTCACAAAGCTTATTAGCATGTGTACTTATATCTTTCTTTTTTACCTTTGCCTGAATACATATTCACATTTTTACATTAGCTCAGAATGCTTAGGAGAATTCTGTTTTCAAACTATTTTATTAGCCAAAATGTTACTAATAATGGAGAACTTTTCCATTTTAATTTAAAACCTAATTCTACAGAATGTACTATACATATTCAAACAAAGGAGATGTGCTACAGAATTACCTATAATTTCCTGCCTGACCAGCTACTGTACATAGATCCTTTTAGCTGAAATGTGCAACTTGAAGAATGTAAACTGTCGGGGGAAAAAAAAAAAAAGTAACTTTTGAGAGAAATTGGAGGTGTATAAACAGGACTGCAGATAAATGAGGGGGAAAAAAAAGAAAAAAAATCATGCATATAACTAGCTTAAAATTTTTCCAGAGTTTTACATTTTCCTTAGGTAACATTCTTCTTGCCAGGAATTTATAACCCAGCAAAATGATGAACAAATGCTCTATATTGAGAACTGAAAATTAAAGGGAAGTGGATGATCTATGCCATTCTCCATTGTAACTTATTTCTGACATATTTAGGGCAGTTAAAAATCAAAGGTATTCTGTGCATAGTTAGGGTATGTGTAAGCGATAGATAGGCACTGTCCATGGTCGTCTGCAGAACTGAGGCCATGCTTCAGAGGGCAGAGGGGAAAAATATCCAGTGGCAATTTGCCAGCTAATCTTGGTGAAACTCAGTTCCATCAAGCAGGCTTTAAACAGCATTTTGTGCCTTTGAACATCTTCTCCAGGTGCTCTTTTTGTATAATTACTTTTCTGTGAAACTACAGTTTTGTTCATGCAATACTGAAATCAATGGCAAAATACCCATTGACTGAAATAATGATAAATGCAGTCTTTATTGCTTAGAAAATAATGAGAATTATGTTGTCCTACACACTGCATTCACAGAAAACAGCCATGTAACATATCCCAGGAGCCCTTCCTTTGGGATTTAGCTTAGATTTGAGCTGAATATATTACAAGCAAAAGTTTGTTTATTCTGTTTCTTCAGCCACTTGGTTGGAGCATCTGTTGAAACTGCCACAGAAGTGACCAATTTACTGCCATTTGCTGTAGCAGCTTGCTGAGAAAAAAATAAAATAAAATGCAAACAGCTACTGTTTTTACACACAAGCTACCACACAGCCATTAACCATGCTTGTGTTAAAGTTATTAGTGACTTCGATGATGTACCATCAAAATGTATTTTAGTTTCCCAACTAGTTTGGTTTTCCTACTTATGATTGTTTAAAAAGTCCAGGATCTACTTTTTATGTAAAGACTCTTCCAGGTTACTATTATTCATATGTGTAGATATAAATACACGCTAAACCAGCATTTAAACTGATTTCTGAAGTAGTTTCTCCCCAGGATCTACTTAAGGTAAGCACATAATAGTTCCATCCAACTCCATACTCAGGTTTTCCTCTGTAGAGGACAGAGCCTAGGAATGGGCAAAAAAGGGGATGTCACTAGATCTCTCCAAAGGTGGGAGCTGGGATATTGACAAGAAAGTAGCTACATCTTGTGCTCAAAAGCACACCTGGATTATGTCATTTCGTCCATGTAAGTATCCTGTCATAGAGAGCAGCAGAAGCCAAGCTGCATTAACATCATTGGCAGACAACTTCTTTCATTGCTAAATGAATTACTGAAATAGTATATTATGAGAGACAAGATATTAGGCCATACTTGTTGGGAAATTATGTAGTTAGGCCTTAAAAGCACACTATACAAAACACTGATGCTTTTTAAGAGGCATATGTTGTTGTTGGGTGTTACCTGAATCTTCAAAGATCTGACCCCCCAGTTTGGTCTGTCTTCATCAAACAGAGGTAAAAGAAACTTGGCAAGTCAGTTTTCTGTCTTTTATCAGATGGGTATTGAAAAACAGCAGAAAAGCTTGTATAGGTATTTTCATTTTCTCCGTTCTGAAAAACAACCAACCAAAACAGTTTAAAATACCTTTAGAAAAGGAAAAATAAATGCTGTGTTTAGTTGTTTGGTTTTGCTTTGTTTTTTTTTGTTTTTTAATAACCACATATTTGGCTGAGCTTTAAGCAAATTAATCAACCAATTTATAAACCCTGTCATAAGTGTTTTTTTTAAGGGAAGCTATAACCCATTTGGAATACACTCATGCTGCTCACTGTTGTATTATAAATTTTCTAACATAAATTATTCAGAAGCATTAGAACATTAATGTAATTTAACATTTCATGTGACCGTGCATGATCATCAATGCTCTAGGCTCTAGAAAACACGAGACAAGAACAAAATGTTTTATGACAGAATTAATTTCTGTATTGAAGTTCAAAGCATTTAATACCATCCTATCAAGGTGAATATTTAAAAAATATTTAGTGGTATTTTGATGGAGGTGCTAGAGTCAAACTGTGCTAGTGATCTTTCTTTCCATTTAATGCCATCATGGCAGAGTCTGTGTGATTTTTTTGAAGGCTTTGTCCAATGATGAATGAAAGTTCTAGAAGTGAGATAAATTCTTGTGCTATCTTTATAACTTTATTAAAAATAGCACCAGTAATAATAATAAACCTCACTGAAATGTTCTATACAGAGGTACACAGTTGTAAGCTATATAGACAGAACATTGTCTGAGGCTGTGATCTTTGGGCTTGATTTTAAACTGTTAATGATCAAAGGTAGTGGTAGAACAAGCTGATTAAAGATCAGCCTCAGGGCTAGTCCTGAGTGAGATACCTCATAGTTCATACCTCAAACATGCTTTTATTTTACTCCCTTGGTAACAATCTTCTTCTATGCATATTACTGTAACGAAGCAACCATTGTTACTTATTTCTTCAGAACTATTCTCTATGATTAAATGCTGTTTGATGTTTTACACCTTAATTTGCTTTTCTTGTTATGTGTCTTACAATTAGTAAGTTGGCTGTAGGGAAGGAGAGAGAATGATGGAGAAGAGAGGAAATAGTTCTTAGTCCTATTCTGTGCTGAAAGCATTACGCTATTGTGGCCAGAAACTTGCATTTTGGAGAAGTAACTGTTCCCCTCTTATCTCTGTGGAAACAAAGTGTGATCCAGTCCTGAAAAAGGAAACAGCATCCCTAATTTTTTCCTTAGAAGGACATCACACACTTGCAGTTCAGTATGTTTGCTGAGAGGATTTGGGGGTAATCTGCATGGTGTCCTGTTTTTTTGGTTTTTTTTCCTCTTAGCAAAAAAAGTTCACCAAATTGTAACAGCACAAGCTGACAATGGAAGATTACAAATCTACCTTACTTCTGCTATGTTCCTCTTCAGCTCACAGCTCTACCTACAAGGACCAGGGGTTCTCTCTCTGACATACAGCTCAAACAGCTGGAAACTCAGCAAGTTACAATGAACCCAGAAATACTAAAGATAGCTATATCTATATGTCTTTCATCAGTTTTAATTAATTTCCCCAGAGGAACAATTTCAAAGCTACTTCAGTAATTCACGTGATATTTATGAGGCCTAAGAAAGTTGTACTTTGAAGGGATTCATTAATTATGGAGCATAACTTCATTATTTTTTTCCTGGTGTACAATCAACCTGCTATTTATCATGCCCTTAATTTTATGGCATGCTAGGCTGCTACGTAGTCTTAAATAGTGTGTGTCTAATTAATGTTTCCTGATTTCATCCACACACATGAGTTACTCCTCCTGGCACCCTTCTTTCATTATCAGTGCATCGATATTGTTCAGGTGTGGTAGATAAAAAGCATTATTTTTTCCTTGACACATAAATCATAGACTTTTCTCGAGACTACTGGCAAGGTCCTTTAAAAAATAAGACTGCAGTGCCATGACAAAAGATGAGCCAAGAATACATGCAGGTCACACCTGTTTCATTTACATGACTATTAATTTGATTTGCCACAAAGCTGGTTAATTACTTTGATCATTGAATCAGTCTAGTCAGGGAAGTAGAGAGTGTTAAACAAGGACATTGATAAGCTTGGGATATACCAGTGTGAAAGAGTAATTAGCTTGATGCATATTTTAATCTAAACTGAATGCATGTGGCTCTTGCCAGATATTACTTCTGCTCATGTGCATAAGAAATATGTTTCTTCAAAAATATGTGATTTTATACTCCTTTAAAAAAATAATTTGGGTGTTTACCATGATATTGATAAGTGTTGCTGTTAAGCTTCTTGCCAAAATATAACTATGAACTCCCTAAATTTAGGAATGTAAGCTCCTATGGCAGATCTCAAAACTCTCAGGCCTGGATGTATATGGTAAGGTCCATGAGTGTCACTGAAGCTGGTGTGCTAAACCCACCAGGATTAGCCAAGAAGAGCAAAAAGCTAGTCTGTTCAATAATCAACCCACTTAAAAACAGCTTAATCCTTCTGTGCTTATAAAAATGATCATAGGTAAATATCCTTACTTTTAAAATTGTTAAGTATGAAAGTACTGCAGTTTTTTGAGCATGTAGCCTGAAATCCATATATAGTGCTTACTGCTAAATTTGTTAGCATAAAGCTAAGCTGTTCAACATACTGGCACCTCAGATGTTAGATGAAAATAAAGTTTGATAATAACCAGTGAAAATTACTAAAAAATTTGGTTCCAGACTTCCAAAACTCTGTATGAAATTGTAGATTTCTATTTAAAGCAAAATGCAAGCTTTATGTTAGTATAAAACAAGATCAGAAATGTTCTTTTTGTTGTACACATCTTTAAATGAATGAAGCCATATATATGTATGTTTTGTGGGTGATTTATTATCCAGTCTGTAGCATTTCTAGTTACACGGCCTGGTATAAAATCCTGTGAATATATTAATGCCCCTGTATGAGAACTAAGCTGATTGCTAGCTGGGGCTTAAGAAGATATACCCTTTGTAACAGATATGTGCTGACAGTATCATCAGAATCCACACACAAAGTGTTTATCATGGGCCATGTGCTTCCAGGGTAATGCAATTTTTCCCATTTGAACGTTGCTACCTATGATAAACACACCCTGTGGGGGAGACAAAATTCTTTATCAGATCTCAAAGCGGATACGCTCAGATACTTTTGCTGAATAAATATTCTCCCTCTCTGGGGTTCCAGTGAAGTTCTGAGGACAGAAGTTTTTCTGAGGCATGCTGGCAGTTTCCAAGGAAGGAAACTGCCTGAGGTAAAGGTGTCCCCATTTCAGGATCAAAACGTTTCCCAGTTCATCAGTAGTTACAGATAGGTGCTCTGGCTCAACAACTGATTTAATCAGAGATGGTGTAGAAGCAGATGCAAAGAATTTGATATGCTTCTGTCTTTGGGTTTGGTAGACCATTTGATTCCTCCTGTGAGAACCTCATTGCACTACTGGGAAGTATTAGAGATGTGGAAGAGGAAGGAAAAGGGTAAGAAAGTAAGGCCTACGCATCACTTCATGACGCAAGTGGGAGAGGGGCGAAGTGTTCACAGGTCACTAGTGGGAGTTGACAGCATCTCCCCTATGGCTTGCAGATCACAGATCTCCTCTAGTCAATATTGTACTGATGGTCTCAGAAGCTCCTTCTGGCTAGGTTAACCCTAGCAGCAGAGATCCAGATTGCTTAGAAATAGTCATCACATTAGTCATAAAATTTGACACCAGTATGGGAGTCAAACTATGCAAAAGCTTTTTCCTGTCTGTCCCATGCAACTGTTATTTCTGTGATCAGAAGGCAGGTGTCTCTTTCAGCATAGCAACTTATGTTGAAACAAAAGTGCAACATTTTTAATTACCGTGCTAGAATTTTGAAATTAGATATAATTGATTTGACTGACATATTAACTGTGATGTACTTTATTCGGGTCATTTGCATTAGAAGGGTAGATTGCTGGTATACGGCAATTTTTTTGCCAACCTCTTCAGTTACAGTGACTTTACAAAAATTACGTTTTCCTGAGGGCAGAGAATCTATTAATATAATATTTTCTCATGGTTTCAAATTTCTTCCAGACAACACTTCATAAAGTTAATTAGTTTAGACTTTTTCTCAGGATCATTATTTTGCAACTACGATGAATTCTTACTACTTCTTTTTTTTTTTTTTTCTTTTTTAAAAATTGTATTAGTATAAGTTCAAGAAAAAAAATTACAGGTATTTGCTTTTATGATGTTCTTTGCAAATAGCAGTACTGGAGAAAAGTACTGAAGCAGTAATACCTTTAAGTAATTCTTACAGATCTTGAAAATACTGGACACTTTTAATATGTAAGCATAATAAGTTTATATTATACATAACAATTTTCTTTCAATGTTTGCCGTTTGTAAACTAAAGCAACTCAGTTAGTAGTAGCAACTGCTTGAGCTTTGTGTAAGACAATGGCTAAAAGGGTGAGCTCTGCCTTCATTACAACTTCTGCCTTCACTATAGCTGGTTTTGGATTAACCTAAAGACCAAGAAAGTTTGTGTCTTAAAGTTATAACAATAAATGACAGTTTAGTTCCTTTAAACTTGGTATTTATATTCTGTCATTAATTGATGCTGTTAATGAGGAAGACTTCAATATGCAAGCAATAAATATTACAGAAGAGAACTCACTAGTCAAAGCCTTTTATATAGACAATCATGACAGGCCAACTCTGTTGGCTCCCTCCTTCCCAAGAGATACTTTTTCTGACAATATGTAAACAATTGTCTAATTCCATAGCTATGGGCAAGAATTTGGGGATGCAGACAACTAAAAACAGGTTAAAGATAAAACAAAGTAGCATGAGTAAGACACCTGTTTTAAAATTTTTATTGCTAAGATCAGTTGATCTTATTTGCATTTTAAAAAAAAAAAAAAAAACCCTTTACCAAAGAGGATCAAAGCCCCTTTCCCTCTTTTACAGAGAGTGTATCAGGCCAAAGTCTATGTGTTTGCACATGCTATGCTTTATTTCTTGTTTCATTTCTCTCCTTCCATTTTCCTTCTCAGTCAGCATTACTTTGTACAGTAAACAGACAAAAGAATTACCATCTTCTCAGTCAAGGTCATATCAAGATTAAAAGCATATTACAGCTGATCTAAAGTACCTCAGGTGTATCTGGGTATCCTCTGTCCTCTGTAGGTCAGTTGTCCTTTCTTTTATTAAACATCCCTGTGGAGACTGATTATTTCAGACCTTCCCTTGTTTCCTTCTCAAAACCTTCTATTTTAGGCTCTGTGATGTTATTGTGTCTTAAATATTTTAGAAACAATAATTTCATGCAAAAACTGTCAGAACACTTATTTATTCCAAATTCAAATACATTTCTGGTGGTCTTATTGGTGATAGGTGAAGGCAAGTTTTCACCCTGATTAACTTATTTTTCATGAGACAAGAGACATGTTTTTCCTATATTATCTTAACTTCATTTTTTGCTTATCTTGAATAGGAATCAGAGATGGATATAAATCTGTTACATTCATATCTAGTGAAATATCCACAAAGGCAGACGCTAAACATGAGAAAATTAATTAACATGTAAAGATTTTTCATGCAAAAATGGGAAAAAAATGTAAACCAGACCCAGATAACACTGTAAACATATATAAATGTTATATAAAAAATAAGTGAAAATAAAAAATAAAATATGCAATTATTGAAGTGTTTTATGCAACTATTTTGAAATCTTAGTATCTTCAGTAGTAACGTGTTCAAGATTACTGTAAGTAATTATTCATTTACTGTCAGAAAATTACAGGACAATATATAACCTGTAACCTTGCTCTTATGTGAATGTAAGTCATGCTTGATTTTTGCATGTAAGTGGCTTTATCTTGCAAGATGCTAAAAGGGGTTCAGCTAGTAAATGTGCAAAGCCACAACACAAGGGGCATCCACGCATTCAGGAGGACGTGCCCAGAGATCAGCCTGAACATGGTGCGAAAATGTGGTATTTAGGAAAAAAGTTACACTGGTCAAGTACATTGTATTACTGATCATTAAACTCTGAGATACAAAATCCACAATTTAACATTTGCTGACAACTTAAAATGTTTTTCATATCTGTGTTGCTGAGGATTTTCTGTAGGGATTTGGCAAGGAAAGGCAGTTTATCACAGCATGAAGTGTTAGCTATTCATAGCTAATATACTCGAGACATTGGATATAGCTCAGTAATAAAAATATCCCTATTTAATTCCTATTTTTGTTGTTGTGGTATTCCTTATCCTCTGCAATTGTTTATTGCTTCTTCTTGTTTGCTGTAATAGAGTTTCTAGAGCATGTATAATGACTCACCATATTTTTCTTCCTCACTGATACACCACTTTCCTGCACTGCTAAGATGGTAGAAAGAGGTAATCATTGCAGTCTATCGGTATAACTACTCTTTGTGATTTACCATAGTACTCACAAATTGGTTTATTGAAATGTTTGATAGGACCACAGATATGCAAAACACACACAAACCCTTTTTGTTCACAAAGCACGATATTTTAGATCATGTAAGACTTACTAAATGTGGCCTTCTCAGCAGTTTATAGGATATTTTTTGACGTATTTATTATCTTGTGGATGAGTTTGCACTTGAACTGCCTCTGTCTCTTGACAGTCTCTATTTCTCCTTACCACCATTACAGCTTTTAAATCTTGTTATTAATGTGGTGGCTCTTTCTCCTCTTTCTTCATAGCTAAAGTAACATTCATAGTTCTATGTCAGTTTTATAACCCTACACACAGCCATCTTTCAGCTGATTCTTGTTTCTTTAAGAAGAATTATTCACACAAGAATAAAGTCCTAAACTTGATAAAACCAAGAAACAGCAAATAGAAACCGTGGTACTCCCAAAAGTATTTTTAGTTTTGACAAAGTTACAGCCTAGTTGGAGAGATAATTCTGACACTGTAGTTTAGAACAGCTTACTTTTTCACCTCTAGGTTTTGGGTTGCGACTTAGGTATGGCCATTTCAGTAAAGGAAGCTGCTGCTGTTGTTGATCTGTGAGAAAAATACTGGGTTTACTACTGAACCCTATCATACAGTGACATCAATAACTCAGTATTTTCATTAGCACTGGAGAACACTGTATGAAATCTTCCTGGTTTTGTGGAGACACCAACACTTCCTCAGCGTATTATCCCTGGATGTGAGGTGGCATGGTACTGCAGGATGCAGCAGACACCAGGGCTCTGTGTGCAAGTCTAGGGGGGTGCGTGGCTGCTCCTGGATGATTGGAGGGCCACATGGCTCAAGTGTTTGCATGCCAAAATGGGTGTGGGATATGAAAGGTAGAGTCCAGTGCATACCAAGGAGGCATAATTTGTTTCAAGGTGGTACAATAAATATGAAAGCTCATTGCCCAATATAACCTTGTTTATGACAGTCCCAGATACAGCTATTTCCAGGGCAGCCTGTCAAATGTGTTCAGTTTTCACAATATTTCAAAACTAAAATATTAATATTTAAGATATATTGGTACATTAAGTAAATGTACCAATGTAAATACACATTAATGTAAATAATGTAAATATACACTAAGTATATTTACACCTCTAACAGGGTAGCTTTTCCTGTGCATTTCTTGAGCTTTTTCCTGTGGTGTTTTGTTTGTGGGTTTGGGTTTTTTTGGGTTTTTTTTTTTGTACACAAATTGCTTTTTTCTTTTTTCACTTTTTCCTCTCAGTTTGGAAAGAATTAAAGAAAATCTATTTCATCCAAAGATGTGATAGGTAGAACCTTTTCTAGATTAGAAAAACTTGGAACCTGGTAATTGGTGTATGGAAGAGGCTTTTCATATGCAAATGCTCTAACAGTTAGAACTCTTGATGGTGCACGAAAAATATATTCAGATGCAAATGCAAGATTATATGCGTGTACCATAAAACATCATGATACTCCTCCGTATCAAATCAAGACCTCTGTTTCATCCTTAGAGTTCTAGGGGATGTCTATGTCATGCTAGATCATTCCTCCATCCACACTGCTGTAATATGCTGTCACATACCAGAAAATTTTTCGCAGTCAACCCACGGACTTGTGTAGGAGCTGCCTGTGAAGCAATCAGAGGTGTGCAGAAAAGCAGAAGTAAATCAGGACACATGTCCTTTATGAACATCATGAAACTCAGTGGAATATTTATATTTTTAATGGGCTGGTCTTAATTCACTAGCCTTCCTGTTCCCCTGTTTACTTCACAACAGGCTCTGTGCCTCACTGACAGCTGAAGTCTATGTCAATGACAATACTAATATCCTACCACGCCTGCCTTCACTTGTTGTTCTGCCATGACAGCAATATCATTTCAGTTTGGGCTGGCGTCCTGGCAGAAAACAAAATGTGCTGTGCAGCACCCAACATGGTCATCCTTGTCAACATGTGTCAGGAATAGTGTGCCCTGAAGAACCTGTTGAAAGCAAAACTGAGGCACTGTTATCTGCAAGTGTCTTTTGTTTTCTTTTTGGGATAGTCCTTCATATGTAACGGTATTATTCACCACGCCAAAATGGCAACATATATCAGAGAAACAAAACACACAATTTTTAGTTTAGAGAGTACAGCCAGACATTACATTATTCTATGTAATAACTTGTGGGCATGTTTATTTTGCACGTATCGCAGAGAGATTTATAAACTTTCAATATCTGAGCAGGATTTGAGGAGCTATGATCTCCTAAGTGCTGCGGGTTTGAGCAGTGTTTTCATTTAGGAGAAGTGTCAAGTATTAAACTAATTATTTGACTATAAGTAAAGCAAAGATGGATCTGAGAACAGTATCTGTTTCCAGAAAAATCTAAATTTAAAACTGTGCTGAAAGCAAGCATGAATCCACTCTAGATAGTGATGCATTCCTTGCACATCAGAACTTAGGAAGAACTCGAAGTGAGCACTGAGTTCTTTTGGGTAACTGGGGCTTGATCTTGGCTGACATCCACTTATATGAGCTGAAGCTGAGCAGCATTTCCATGTTCTCATTCATTATTTTTTTGTCTATTAATTTCATTCTTTAGAACTCTTTAAAGTGTGAAAAAAAAGGCTTCTGGGGGTTAACACAGAAATAAAGAATGCAATATACACACACAAAAAGAGTTGATTGTTACTGCTGACCCTGGAGAAGGAGCTGGGTATGGAGGGCAGCTGCTGCTAGGACAGCAATGCAGTCCTGCATGGAGCACACTGGCTGGGCAGCAGGGTAACACAAAGCCCTACGCTCAAGCACACAGTTGTTCTCTGTATAACACCTTTCCCATAAATACAGATAAAGCACCACAAAGTCAGCTGGAATTTCCTATTGTCAGTTTTGGAACACCTCCATTACAGGCCGTGACATCCTGAATCCTTGGGAGGCTGGATGTAGTTTTTCCTTTCCTTTAAATTAAAGTGGTGCAGGCTGACAGTGACCGTGTGAATGAGCAAGAGGCAAATGTGAAAGGCCACAATGTTCTTCCTTCTTGCTGGTTTTTACTAGACTCCAACTCAGTAAGTTCAGGAAAAAAAAATAAAACAGACAGCTCTTTTGATTATTATACAATATATGGTTAAAAAGTGAAAAGCAACAACACTGACATAAACCTGATTTTACTGTAGACTTAAATGGAAAGTTACACTAACATTGAAAGCTTTTGAAACTCTCATCCAAACTTGTCTCCTTTTTTTATGTAAGCACTGGTTTTCCACTTTGGCTTGATTGCTTGGGAAATAAATGCAAATATTTTTAAAGTAGGGAATTGTAAATGGACTGATAAATAGTATCAGGCATTATGGAAAAGGATTGTAAAGCTGAGGTTACAGCAACGAGAAGGTATGCACAGCTTGCTGCAGACTGTTGGGCCAACATATATCAGGCCAGCATAAATATGTTTAGGGTTTAGTTGTATCTCTTGTTCTGCTTGCAAGCAAAAAATACATTGTGATGTTGACAGCAGTGTCTGATAAGGAGCTGAGCATTAGGAAGAAAAAGATAGGAGACAGTGTGCTGAAGGAATGTTGTGTTGAATCACATCCATTTTTATTCAGAGGGATCATGCAGCCCAGTTTTTCTCTGGCCAGTTTTTGTTTGTTGCAATGAAAGATTTAGAGATCTTCTTTTAGACGTAAACCAAACTAAAGTAAGAATGCTAAGACCTTAAAAAATTCTGCCCACATCTTTCCTTGTACTCTGTTCCTCATTTTAAATGACAGCCATGAGATTAGTGGTTTATTTAGTATGTCCAGAAGATTAATGTTTCCAGGTGAGCTTAGAGAGCTGTTTCATTTGAGCAACCACTGGAATGACTCGTTGCACTGGGGAAAAAAAAAGAAAAAAGATTTCTAACAGTTCTAAAAGCTGCAGATACTTAGGTTTAGGATATAGCAATAATGATAGATAACAATTTCAGGTAAGACATTTATGAGGCTAAGGAACATTTTGTTTGCTGTATTAAAGCAACAGACTCCGGCGTCCAACAATTTAACTCCATATTCAGGAACTCAATATTCCTTAGTGTTCCTTTGCAACCTTCTATTTTCATAAAGCGTGATGAATATGAATTGCAAACAAAAAAATTGTTCCAACAGTGCATGTTTCTGTTGTGAATATTTTCACACACAGGTGTACATGTACAAATATATGTGGGAAGAGGAAAATGCAGGAATCTTAGGTAGGGATTAGTAGCCTGGATGAAAATTTTAGTCTTGGGGGGGAGGGAGGTATCAGTTTTAACTTCATGATCAAGTTGCACAAGACACGCTATAGATTCCAATGAGATTCAGTCCAAAAATAAGGATTATGGACTCCTTACAGGAATTCGATATAAGCTCAAAAAGCCACCAATGGGTGTTTAATGTCTTCTCTATCTCTGTATATTTCTTATGCTAACTACAGTAGAGATTAGCTTCTGAAGCATTTTTACAAATATTTGTGCTGTGTGTTTAGAATCATAGAATGGTTTGGAAGTGACCTCTAAAGGTCATCTAGTCCAACCCCCTGCAATAAGCAGGAACATCTCCAACTAACTAGGTCAGGTTGCTCAGGGCCCTATCAATCCTGACCAACTGGTGACATTCATCACCAGAGACGGGGCCTCCACCACCTCTCTGCATAACCTGTTACAGTGATCAACTATCCTCAAAGAACGTTTTCCTAATGTCTAACCTTAACCTATCCTTTTCTAACTTAAAAACCATTACTCCATGTCCAGTTGCTACAAAACCTTGAGAACAGATCTTCCCCTGCCTTCTTATAGTCCCCTTTCAGTGTTAGAAGGTTGCTATAAGGTCCTTCTGGAGCCTTCTTGTCTCCAGGCTGAACAACCCCAACTCCCTCAGACTGTCTTCATAGCAGAGCGGCTCCAGCCCTCTGTCATTCTCATGACTCTCTTCTGGATGTGCTCCAATAGGTCCATGTCCTTCTTGTGCTGGGAGCTCCAGAGATGGACTTTATGTGGCTAGCTCAAAATAACCACATTCTGAAGAAATAAATTGGAAATCTCATGGTCCCACAGATTTCTGAAGAAAAGAATTAACTCAGAATGGAGTAGTTCTTGGTTCCTGTGGTCTCTGAGCAAAAATGAAATATTTCCTCTGTGAGTAATAGAGCACAATTGTTTGTATGGCAAAGCTAACAAAACCAGAAAATGTTACTGAGAAACATAGAGGAAAATGGATTTAGTTAACATAAGAGGGTGGTGAATTACTAGTTTAAGAGCTTCATTAGTGCTATGTATTATTATGCATGATAATTCATACTTCTTCAAAATTAAACTGGAATATGTCATGTGGTCTTGCTGGCAGTACCTTTGATATTCAGACTCAATTTAATGAGTTTCAGAGTAATTACTTTATTTCCTAATATGATTTGAGTAACCTATCATAGAATCACAGAATCACAAAATGTTAGGGGTTGGAAAGGACCTCCAGAGACCATCGTGTCCAACCCCCCGTCAGAGAAGTGCCATCTAGTCTAGGGCAGGTCACACAGGAACACATCCAGACGGGTCTTAAAAGTCTTCAAGGAGACTCCACAGCCTCCCTGGCCAGCCTGTCACAGTGCTCTGTAAGCCTTACAGCAAAGAGTTGAGGTGGAACTTCCTGTGCTCCAGCTTGTGACCATTGCCCCTCAACCTATCACAGGGTACAAGTGAGAAGAGGTTGCCCCTTCCTTCCTGACACCCAGCCTTCATCTATTTATGCACATTAATTAGGTCCCCCCTAAGTCTTCTCTTCTCCAGACTAAAAAGCCCCAGGTCTCCCAGCCTCTCCTCATACAGCAGGTGTTCCAGTCCCCTAGTCATCCTCAAAGCCCTTCGCCGGACTCTCTCCAGTAGATCTCTGGCCATCTTGAAATGGGGAGCCCAGAACTGGACACAATACCCCAGGGCAGAGTAGAGGGGGAGGAGGACCTCTCTTTTTCTGCTGGACACACTTTTCTTAATGCACCCCAGGATACCATTGGCCTTCCTGGCCACAAGGGCACACTGCTGTCCCATGGACAACTTGTTGTCCACCAGGACTCCCAGGTCCTTCTCCAGAGAGCTGCTCTCTAGCAGATCTCCTCCTAACCTGTAGTGGTGCATTTTATTACTCCTTCCCAGGTGAAGGACTCTGTACTTATTCTTGTTGAACCTCCTTATATTCCTCTTGGCCCAGCTCTCCAAGTCTGTCCAAATCTTTCTGAATGGCTGCACAGCCTTCAGGTGTATCAGCCAAACCTCCCAGTTTCGTGTCATCAGCAAACTTGCTGAGCAGACACTCTATACCATCATCCAGGTAATTAATGAAGATGTTGAGCAGGACTGGACCCAGCACTGATCCCTGGGGGACTCCACTAGTTACAGGTCTCCAGCTGGACTTGGCACCATTGATCACCACTCGTTGTACTCTATTGTGCAGCCAGTTCTCGACCCACCTCACTGCCTGTTCCTCTATCTCATATTTCCTGAGCTTGCTCAGGAAGATGTTACGGGGGACTGTGTCAAACACCTTGCTAAGGTCAAGGTAGACCACATCTCCCTGCATCTACCCATTCGGTCACCACATCATAGAATGCCCTTGGTAAATCCATGCTGACTAGTCCTGAGAACCTTCTTCTCTTCCATGTGCTCAGAGATGACCTCCAGAATGAGCCGCTCCATGATTTTTCCAGGGATGAAGGCGAGGCTGACTGGTCTGTAATTTCCAGGATCCTCCTTGCCCTTTTTGAAGACTGCAGTGACATTGGCTTTCCTCCAGTCTTCAGGCACCTCTCCTGTTTGTCATGATCTAGCAAAAATGTTGGAGAGTGACAACATTAGAATGAGTGAAACATTACAATGTTTCCTGTTATTGATTCATGATATATACAAATTAGCATCAGTAATAAGATGTAGTACACCTTAAACCACTTATGAGAAGAAATCTGAAACAGCACATATATGTGCATGCAAGACTAAATGTAAATCTACAAGCATAAACAACAAAAGTAAAAAATATTTCAGGGAGAAGGATGACCTATGTTTAGAGAAAGTGCTTCTGACATGACTTCTATGATTTTGGTTATTATTGATGGTTAAAAGGAATAGCGGTTGAAAAGGGGGTTGAGGGAATGAAGATTGGAGGGATTATAAAACCAAAATGCAGCTCACGTCTTGCTGAGAAACACTTTTTGTTGTTGTGAAAAAAATGTACCAATGTGGTATATTAGTAAGAATAACAGAGTCATTGGACACTTATGTAGTTAGCAAGGCTAAACTGTAGTAATTTCCAGTTCCAGTTAGTACCAGTTAGGTACTAACAAAATCAATATAGGATGAAAGGTCATCCATCATGCTTTAGGTTTTAAAGTAATCCTAAACTACTTCCCATTTTAGGAGAATCGTGATGAGATGATAAGAGAATGGGGGGAAATTATCTTGCTTTAATTAGTTTGAGGTTCTTGCATCTAGAGTATCTGGGGTACTTGGAGATCAAAAACTACAGTATGTGAACCGTCAGTCTGATAAGATATTGCATTTTCTCTTTCCTATCAACTATTATTATATTTTCCTTGCAGAAATGCTGGAGTCCTGAATCAAAGTTGACATATGGATGATACCCACAATCAGGCAGAGGGTTCTTCAATAGCAGGAGAAACCTTCCTCTTGGCTTTACCTCAAGGCCTGGCCAACCTTGAGTGAAAACCAATTAGGAAATTAATGCTAGGTTCCTGCCTTTGATGTTAATAGTATAAAAGCTGTTTCTGCTTGCAGAGGGTTAGGGATGGGTACTTATGGGTGGATGTATTATGTAGGTGGTTTGGTTTGGGTTGAGTTGGGTCGGGTTGGGCTGGTTTGGATTGGGTTTTCTTTTTGATGGTGGTGGGGTTTTGTTCTTGGGGTTTTTTTTCCCTTTTTTTTTCTTTTCCTTCTTTTCCTCTTTTCTCTCCCCTCCAACCTACCCCCTTTTTTCTCTCTCCTCCTCTCCTTTCTTTCAGTCAGAGAGACACTTGTGCTGTGCAATTTCAAATTGT
This sequence comes from Merops nubicus, assembly GCF_000691845.1. NCBI lineage: Eukaryota > Metazoa > Chordata > Aves > Coraciiformes > Meropidae > Merops > Merops nubicus. The sequence goes on along the minus strand of NW_008586142.1, from coordinate 9,296 downwards.
ATTTGGAGCTTGGAAAGAATATCCCTAATCGATCCTCTAATCCAGATAAACCTGGAACATGAAGATCATGGGCAGAAAGAGAAAGATAGAAAGGATATATAGGTGTGTATATATAGGTATGTAAAAGGAGAAATTGAAAGAAGAATTGAATGGCTGGAAGTAGTTGAGATTAGTCCCTAGGATAAGGGAGCTTGTTGAAGTGAGGTGGAGTTACGATGAAAGCTTAGATCCCTGCAAAAAGCAGAGCAGTGAAATAGAGGAAGGATTTCAGGACAAAGAATGAGGATAAAATCAAATGTGTTTTGGAAAGGAATAGCAATAAAAATGGTAGAAGTGCACTTGGGGCTGAAGAGTTCCATTCCTGTCTCTCCCACCAACTTCCTGTGATCTGTGGATGTCACTTTTCAAGACTGTGAAAACCTGCTTTTTTGTCAGCCTGCATGAAGGCCTCTAGCCTGTGGGAACACCCTCAAGGTCAGACCTACCCTTGAAGGTTTTGAAACACAGTTCAGAGTATCAAAAATGTACCTACCCTTCAGTGACAACTGCTGTGCCAAGCAACCCCAGGGCAGAAGCAGGTACAGTAGCCAACAGCAGCCTCTCAGAGAGAGACACTTTTCCCTTCCACCTAACAGCACATTTAAGATGCCCATCCACATCCTCTGCCTCTGCCCCATGCTTCCAGGGCTGCTGGGTCCTCTTGTCCAGCCCAGGACAGATCCCAGAGCTGCTGGGACAAGCAGAACGAGATGTGTGGTGGAAAGCATTGCTGTGGATGTCATTCTGCTTGTGCCACCCAGAAAGCCTCGGCACCATTCACTTTTCAAAATTATGAAGTAAAGCACCTAAGAAAATTTTTTTGGTATGTCCAAGAAATAGGGCTAACAAACGCAGACAAAATAATAATGTTAACTTTTGTCAGAATATTGTCATTGTGATGGTTATTTTAGGAAAAGTACTTTTTGTTTTTGTTTCCCTTAGTAAAGTTGACCATATGCAGGAAAAATAGTGAGAAAGACAAAGAGACTGTGGCAATAGGGACAGTGAACTCTTTTGTACATTACAGATTTCAATTGTGATGTCAAACTATTGCTTGGAGCATGAAGCTAACATGAGTAGGAAAGTTAGACAAAAGGCTGAGGGGCAGAGAAAGTAGCCAAGTATTAGAAGAGAGGGAAAAAAGAAGTATTTTGAGGAAGAGTTGAAAATTTCAAGGGTTCAGGGTATGTTCCCTAGAATAAATCACATTGAAATTTGAAAGAGGTAGTTGAAAGACTTTCGTACGGTAGCCCCAATACATTGTTTAATGTAGCTGCTTGAGGCTATTACAATGCTGAGAAACTCAGACATCTAGTCAACATTAAGCTTTGTCTGAATCCCATGGTAATAACTATCTTTTGTTACCAAAGAAAAACAGCAGAGAGTTTGTTGGCTGCTGTCCTGTAAAGACAGTGCTTGATCTGAAAGAAGACAGGAGCTTTATTTTGTGTGTGTAAACAGAGTCTTTACTGTTATGAAGAGAATGCAAAGAAAGGTGCTTCATGCACACCTCACTGACTGCACAAAGCTGTAAATCAAGGACCAGTTCTGTTTCCCATTAATAGCAGCAATGAGAAGCTAGAGTGTGGGCAGAGATTGGAATCATATGAGAGTCCCTGCTTGAATGTTTTTTTGTTTTTTTTTTTTTTTTTTTTTCTGGCTAAACATATATAAAAACAGTTGTCCTTTTTCCCTGAAGGTAGCAGAAAATTTCTAATGTGCTTTTCAATTGCTTTCCTATGCCCTTCTAGCAATGTTACTCTTCTGCATGTGCAGAATTAGCCAGTCCATGTGTTAATGAAGTACATGGCAGGAAGAAATCTTGTTTTCTGGGTAGGAAATTGAGAAATTGAAAACATGATTAAATTAGAAGGAGTTTTTTTTTTTTTTTACAGGAAGACTATGCTTGCCTGCATCTATAGTTTTGCTGTCATGTGGTGAACTACTCATACGACAGCCAGCTTCATGGCCACGACGGTACAAACTGAACTATGACTTTTCATAATTAACAACCAAAGTCCTGCAGCACTTACAGCTGGTATGCATAGCTAAGTGGCTATGGCCACTTAGTCTCCTAGAGCCAAGTCTGGATCCCTTGCATCTGTAAAAGAGCACTGTAGATCTTCCCATAAAGGAACTCACAAGCCTGGTGCTGAGGAGGTTTGCCACCAAAAGGGCTTCCTGCCCATAGCCCTTAACAAGTCCTTCAAAAGATGTGCTCCTTTCTCTGTGGCGTCATCCAGCAGCCCAGTATTTTACCCTTCCCCCAGAAACACTCCTTCCCCATGACACTACTGGATCTACAAGGATTGAATTGTCAACAGAGAAGCAGTATGGGGGGGGGGGCTCAGCCACAGCATAATTATCATCCTCTCCATCCTTGGGAGGATGAGCTGGTCACATACCCGAAGGGGCTAGGAAATGACTGTGCTACGACCTGGAGCAGGACATGTGGGTATGGCAGCAAGCAGACAGAAAACAAGACAGGCCAATGCCCACATCATCTATGAAGCACATCAGCATCCGTTCTGCAGGTAAAGGAGATAGTGCTGTCTCCCAGACCCTGAAAGAATGGTTGATGACAGGTATGTAGACAGGACAGGATTTCCCCTTTTAGCTATCTCCTGTCCTCATACCAATTCTGTTCCCTGGGGAACAGAAAGAGAAATTCTGTTAAGACAATGACTGACTCTTCTGTTACTGAAAAGTATTAAGAATGGTAGGTTATATAATCCTATAGCCTCGTTTCATTTTAGCAGTATTTAATGAAAGAAGAGATGGTGGAACAAAGCAATTTCATATACTATTCAGCAAGCGTCTCTTTCTGTATGAAGCATTAACAATAGCTGTCATCTTTGTACAAAAAAAAAAAAAGGCTTCCAATTGTTTCAATGCTAAGAGAAAATCCAAATGCAGCTGAGAGACCCACAAGAAAATTATTTTTAATACTGTTATGGAAAAAGAAAATGTGTGACCCAGACCTTCATTTAATATTTTACTAGCCTTGAAAGTTAATTTTAGTCTGTGTTCAATTTTCTGGGGATTTTCTTCTTTACAGCTGTGCAATTTTGTCACAGAATTGGACAGAACTGAGAACTGTCCTTCTGTCTCCACTTTTTTCACATGTTAAATTCAGAAAAAAGGGAAACAGATGACATGTAATTAATGTAAAATGTAAAAAAAAAAAGGATGTATGTGATGTAAAAGATGTTACATAACTTCATTAAAATTCCTTTAGTATGCAGCAGGGAGATTTATAGGGCTAGTGGAAGAGTATAAAAGAAAGATGGATTAAATTTGCTGGTGTTTACTTACACTATAGAGATCTCTTGGTCTTGCTTTTCTGTCCAATATACTTTGGGTCTTCTGAAAAATGAGAAAATACACCCTGATCTCCCTATATCCGTAGCTCCAGGTCTTGGTTGCCAGTCTTCAGACATGGAGCCCACACTCAGAAGGCAGATCAGTAATAATTATAGGTATGATGCGATCAACAGTGGTCCCTAGGTTATGTCAATTCTCTACCTATGTCAAGAAATTTCATAGGTAAGTACTTGTTAACTGGGACTGAAAATCGTACCAGAAACCACTCATTTAATACAAGAGATGACTGAGTGCTAGAACACTATTTAATTTTATAGTATAGTATAGATACAGCCTGAGAAACAGGTCTTGGGTTTGCAGTAGAAAGACTCAAAGTCCCAGTTCTCATGGGTAGAGCTGGTGCCTGTGGAAGATTCTAGTTCATGGCATTTGTTTTTATGAAGCAAAAAGATTTATTTGATTTGGTTCAGTTTTGGGTTGGGTTGGTTTTTTTTCACTAAAACTTTTTAAGGAGTCTAAAGAGCACATATACTGACAAGTACTGAAATAGTTCTAGACTCTGAATACTCCTTAGATATCATTGCTTACACTTACAAAGCTTGTTCAAAGGCAACTGTTGTCTTCAAGACTAGATTCTCAGTTTGCTTTGGCAACAAAACTATGAGCAAAGCCTCAAATCTAACTGATATTGCCTGTCCAAAAATGGGAGGCTCATACACCAGAGTGCCTTTGGGTCATTACTGCCTAGAGGAGGCAGGTAGACAGTGGTAGAAAACAGTAACAGGGGGAACATAGATCATGCTGTGTTGAGTTGCTCTTTCAGACAAATTTATGTAGCCACTGAACACAATCACCGCTCTCTATAGATTGTTTGTTTATTTGTGGGTTTTAAGTACTTTTTTTTTTTCTCATTAATTGCTAGGCACTTTTCAACATAATTAAAGATAAAAATACCATGTTTGAAATTAGATATATTCTGCTGATGACACACGCCCTTGAATGAAATTTTGATCTCATACTTTAACTTTTGCTATGCTAACAGAAACAGATAGACATGAAGATGCATTTCTTTTACTAAAGTAATATTGCTTGATTTTGAAAGCATAGAGAGAGCAGGTATCTGCATTACAGTGTACTGCTGTCCATACAGTTGCTTTCTATTCATAGTGGTTCCTTAATGTTTTGAATTTTACTGTGGAGTTTATCTTAAAGTTTCAATCTAAGTGAACTTTTCTAGCATATGTACAGATAAAATAATGTGAGATTTCCTTAGCTGCTCCATTTCTACACAGAAGCAATGTCAATGTCTGTGTCCTTTGTCAAGCTGTCTGGTTCATACCCATGTGCAAGTGCAGTAGCTAATGTTACAGCATAAGGAGTGATACCTCTCTGCATTCCTTGGGGTGGAATCATTAGTGCAAGGAAATCTCTGTGCTGCAGCCAACAAATTATTTGACACACAGCTTATGACCTAGTAGATGTAAATGCCTGTTGTGAAAATAACAATGGATGAAGTAAGAGAACAAGTTATCTTACAAGATTTCCAGTTGGGCTGGAAATAATCTATCCTGTGAAACGTTGACAAGTTCACTTCTAATCTTAGTTAGAAAATTGAGGTTGGCGTAGAGAGATATGAAAAATAATGGGGTGAAAATCTATTCTAACTTTTCAAACCATTTCCTACATCCATTCTTAACTTACTGCTAGGTGCTTGGGGAGTTGCAGAGCTATTCAATCACTTTCATACTAACAGAAAAGCCCCATGTGCACAGCTTTTCTATGAACTATTTCTCGTGTTAAAGAGAAATTCTGGCTCTTACTGTCCATGTAACCTACTTCTGTTTTCTGCTAATACCTTTAGAGATTAAAGTATAATGGACTTTTAACTGATTCCATGCAGTTTTACAGTTGTGTTTTCTTACAGTGTTACCTTTCTGACAGTATTTGATTAAAATAAAGGGAACACATAACAAACATGCTTTAGTCTTCTACACTATGTGTCTTTGTTAAAAGAGGGTGTTGTAGAACTGTAAATGCAGATTTACAAGAATAATCATGCACATAGTATTGATTTGTCCCAGAAGGACGTGAAAAAGTTTTTAATGTCCTCTGATGTTCATATGCCTAAGAAGAGTAACCGAGGCTGTAGCTCTGAAAAAGAAGCAGAAGAGGAACATGAAAAATATGTGAATATGAATCCCACAGCCTCAGGTATTTCCCAAGAACAGACTATAATTTTGTTTTTTTCCTAAAATCTGACCCATTTGTAGTTGGAGATGGTGAAAGTCAACACAGTCAATGACCTTAAAGCTGAAATATTAAATAATGTGGAAAGGCCTAATTATCTTAAAGGTCACAGGATAAATATTTTGTTCCAGTTCTATTATTTCCAGAAGCCAATGGAAATACAGCACAGCTATAAAAATTCTTCAGTGGCTTTCAGAAATGCTTGAGGTTTACTTTGTTGAGTCAACATTAATAGAATTTATCTTTCTTTGAATAAAAGAATTATAGCTAAATTTTTAACAAGTATGAAAAAGGAAGATTAATATATATTTAATAAAGCACTTGCTTAAAATTAAGGGTAGGGCAATGTTTCAAGGAGGTAAGAAATCTATCTCCAGTATTCATCCAACTTCAGAGAGATAAGTAAGACAAGAAATTTAATATTTTATGGAAAACTATGATTTGAGTAACACTGTTCCTGCAAATGGAACTACAATCAGATATAATTCCAAAATGCTCAATAGAGAGAAAATTTTACCAAAAAGTATTTTTTATTTGAAATAGTTTTACACAAAATCTTTTCATTTCAAGACCTTCTATAATTTTAAATAAATGTTAGTTTAGCTCAAAATATCAAATTTAATTGGCAAACATGTTCTGTTAAAATTTTTAAGTGTGAAATTTCCAATGAAAATATCTTTTCTGTCAAAACATATAAGGGACACACATTTTCAACATCTGAGATTGTTAAAGGAAAAATTAGATATGTTGTTTTTTCCACTTGGTGTAAAATAGAAGTATACGGTCATTAAGTCTCAGGTTTTTACTGCAGCTTTTGAGGTCAAGAATAGCATTAATAAAAATTTCTGGCCTCTTCCTCATTCTATATCTCAGCTTTCTACTTCTCTTTTCCTTCCACCACACTAATTTTCAGGTTAAACATAGACTTTACTGAGAACATGTGCTTCCTTGAAAGTCTTAATCACTGAGTCTATTGTAAATGGGATACGTTGTTCTGTTACAGCAATTTCACACTGAAATGACCATGATGATTTTGTTCGGTTTTATTATTTTGTATAGTAGGTAAACTGTACCTAACTGTACCTGTTAGCTGCAGCATCACTCAGATGGCATGGAATTTGTTTCCTAATGAGAAATTTTACTTTATCCATGTGTTTCATTGTGATGTTAACTTTGCAACAGTCAGAGTCGGGGAGCTTGTTAATATCGGTTTATGATTACACAGGCAGCTTCCTAAACTCAAACAAGGTGTTCTCAACAGAAGGGTCTGTGCTTCTTCTTCCATGAGTAACTGTTACAAACAATTATGGACATAGAAAATCATGGACATATATTTCCTGGCATGTTTTTGAGTTTGATTCAGAAGAAGAGAGTAATCTGAGAATGACCAATTGCCATATAAGTTTGTCATTTTCAAATTTCAAGGAAAATTTAAATTTTCAAACTAAATTACACAGGTGTGATGTAAGTGAACTTTTAAAAGTCTACACAAGTTTTCTGGTGGTTTTGAGATTTGTAAGTAACTGCCTAAGACAAAACATGAGCAAAAACAGATTTTCTCTTTCTTGATATTATTTTTAAAGCCAATACATTTCTACACTAACAACAACAAAAAACAAACAACAACAACAACAAAAAAAAAAACCACAGAAGTATTTGGGGTAGGAAATAGTTGTTTGCTATTTGCTTTTGAAAAGACTCTTTTTTAGTGGATAGCGAAGTGACAGTTAAAGAGCACTGTGCATTTCTCCAGACCCTAAAGGGTAACTCTTCAGAACCATTAGAGTCTTCCACAACATAATTTGACTTGAGTTTATATGTTGTCTCAATATCTAAGTTACCATTCAAATCTCCTGCTGTAACACGAATGTTATTGTCTTCAGCTTCATGAGTGGAAACTTATGTATGTTTAAAAAATGTAATTTCTTTCTGTTACAAACAGCTGACATTTTGCCTAAATTCTTCATGCTTTACAGTAAGAATTTTTAGGAAAATCTTATCGCATCAGTTCAGAAGTGGGAAAAACCAGACAGATGTTTTAGGTATGCTGTCCATTTTCACTGCCTACTACATATTTTCAGTGTCTTGAAGGTGCCTTTACAAGCTTACTCTGACTTCCAGAGGCTTGGCTTACTAATATTGTTTGCTTTCAGATATCAACATGGCAGGAGAACCAAAACCATACAGACCAAAACCTGGCAACAAGCGGCCACTTTCAGCACTTTACAGGTAAGTGAGATTTCATATTAAGTTAATCCAATTCAGACTTGTATATATGGTAACCTGAAATGTATCTACCAATGTCACTATGTAGGTCATGAATCAGACAAGGGAAATTTTTTCCATTCCTTTTTTTCATGCTTGTATGAAATATAATCAAGCTTCTGTACACACCAAAGGGTTTTGAATGTCTGTAAAGAGATAGCATTGTAGCATCTGACATTACATGTATCTGATGACTCATTAAAAAGCTAAATGTTCTAACTTCCAGAGATAAAGACTGTCCATATGATGCCTGTCTTAAAAAACTAACTTACGCTCTCTAGGGGTAAGGCCTAGCAAACAAAAGGTAAGCAAACAAAATTCCTGTCTGATACTTAGATTTGATGATCACAATATGCACATAATGCCCCTCTTTCAATTGGAAGCAGTCAACAGGTTCTGTTTGCTGTAAAAAAAATAAAATACTTAGGTTATTTAAATGATGATACAGATATTCAGAAGAATAGACAAAACTAAATCAGTAGGACCAGAATTTTATTTCTTAGTGAAAATGTCTTATGTTTTACCAAGGCCAAAAAGCTCTTTTCTGCCTTCTCAGCATTCACACCATGGACATTATTTGCCAATACAGGAACAATCCAAAGGAAAGTGCTGCAGCTTTTAACTGTAAGAAGTATTCCACATAGACTCTTGCTATACTAAAAAGCTATTTGAAAAGAAGCTTGACAAGGACACTGTGTTAGGATGAAGTAGTAGAGCATAATCGCCTTGCACAGGTTTTGTTCCAGGGATGCTAAAGCCACTGGGTTTGTGCTTGCTGCATGTTAAGTGCTGTAAGACCCCACCCAAATGCTCAGTCTGGAATTCAAACTTCAAATTTAGATGTGTGTTGCACTGGAAAGTTGATTGTTTATTTATTTGTTTGCACTGGTAATTTAATTTTCCCTCCACACCCCCTTCTACTTTTTCTGAAGTTAAAATGGAAGTCCAGGAGAGAGAAGCAGACTTTAGGCCCATATAAATATGTAATGTTTTACAAGATTATAATGAGTTACACAAAAAAATTATAAATCTGTCATTTCTAGTACTACAATCAACAATTTGTGTGCTTGGATTTTTTTTTTTGTGTGTGCTTTTTTTTTTTTTTTAAATTGAGTGCTGTTTCAATTTTTAATCCTTATGCTTTATTGCTTGGCTAGTTCCCTGTTCTTGTGACTTTTTTTTATTTGCAGAGATTCATGACATAACTAATAATTTCAGAGGAACATAACTGTTTTTTCACTAATTTGTGTCAAGGATGAGAACCAGCTTCTAACAAGACTAGACTTCTTCCTCAGATGTTGAGGAGGGCATTCATAGTGTCTTTCTCCTATTCCGAGGTCCCTTTTTTCATATAGTGTGTACAAACTTGAAGAAGCATCCACCTTTTTTTCAGAATGTCCTGGTTCCGTGTAAAAGGGGTT
>NW_008586141.1:0-30301 GCF_000691845.1 Merops nubicus | reverse complement strand
TCGCCTTTCACACCGCGGCTTCGCATCGGCGCTTCGTGCACGCTTAGCTCCTCCAAGTTTATCGCCTTTCTCCTTCGTGCCGTGCGTGTCTTCCGCTTTCTGAAGTGTGCTGTTCAGGCCTCTCCTGAGTGGAGGGAAGGGGCGTCTACCCGCAGCAACTGGGTGTTTTTGGTGATGTGTTTTTTTTTTTTTTTTTCTCTTTCAAAAATCTCTTGTGAAAAGTAGCATGCAGGGTGCTGTCTTTAAATAGCCTCCACACCCCCGCATGCAAAGATGGTCAGTTTCACTTGCTTAGTTTCTTCGTACCAGGCTTCCCCCTGTTGGTGTGGTTGTGCATTTTGAGTCAAAATGCTGCTGTGAGGGAGGGAAGTTGGGCTGACTGCAGGGTTGGGTTTATAAGTTGGTTCTGTAAGATCGTCCAAGGTAAGCATAGGCTAAAAATGGTGCATGAAGACAATATCCAACCACATGCACCACCCAAAGACCTGTGGCCCAGTGAGGGAAGCCATTCAAGAGTCAGAACTTTTGCATCGATGGTAATATGCTGAAAATCACTAATACATGGATATACTTAAGGATATGATTATTTTAAGTTAGAAAAAATAATCACATTGAAATCCTGGAAGACATTCAAAATATCTTAAAACCCATAATGATGAATAAATATTTTCATGAGGGTTTTTTATGAAAACATTTTTTTATTCATAGTATGATTTGGGTTGGAAGGGGCCTTAAAGATCATATAATTCCAATCCTTCTGCTATGGGCAGGGACACCTCCCACTAGACCAGGTTGCTCAGAGTCCTATCCAACCTGGCCTTGAACATGTCCAGGGGTCAGGTGTCCTTAACCTCTTTGGGCAGCCTGTTCCAGTGCCTCACCACTGTCACAGTGAAGAACTTCTTCCTTCTACCCTCTTTCACTTTGAACCCATTACTCCTTGTCCTATAGCTACATGCCTTTGGTAGACAGTCCCTCCCCAGCTTTTTTGTAGGCCCCCTTTAAGTACTGGAAAGTTGCTATAAGGTCTCCCTAGGGTCTTCTCCAGGCTGACCAAGTGAAACTTTCTCAGCTTGTCCTTGTAGGAGAGCTGTTCCAGCCCTCTTTGTGGTCCTCCTCTGGACCCACTCCAACAGGTCTATGTTTTTCCTGTCCTGAGGACTCCAGAGCTGCACGCAGTACTCTAGGTGTGGTCTGACGAGAGCAGAACAGAGCTGTAGCATCAGCTCCCTTGACCTGCTGGCCATGTTGCTTTAGATGCAGCCCAGGATACCGTTGGCTTCTGGGCTGTGAGTGCACATTGCCAGGTCATTTTGAGCTTCCTGTCAGGTAACTTCCCCAAGCTCCCCACAGGGCTGCTCTCATCGCCCAGCCTGTATCTGGGTTTGAGATTGCCTGACCCATGTACAGGACCTTACACTTGGAAGATCCTGCACATTCTAGTTTTCCTAATGATCAGGTTAAGGTTTCAGTCTCTGCAACTGAAAGAACTAGGAGGGACTTTAAAAATAATTTTAGATAATTTTTTTCCATCTTGTCAACTACAAGTTGTATTCTTTGAGTATAGTAAGTAAAGAATTTTTTAGATAATCTGGGTCTAGTGTCAGATCTCAGCTTGAAACTATGATGAAGTTCTTAATATCTTCCTTTCCCTTTTCTGGCTACAAAACTGTGAGAAGAAACTGAACAACTTTGCAATAGGAAGGAGGGTGTCAAGATGAAGCTTTGACTGAAAGTGCACCAGTCTCTCTGGAGTGGTACCCACTGTTCCCAGTTGCCTTGATGATCACATCTGGGGGTTCAAACACAGCAGACTGTCCATGTTTAGCTTGTGATGCTGGGTAAAGGGAAATTTTTAAACATTAGTTTAATGAAAAGCTGACAAAATATGAAAAGTATTTGGTGTCCTTGGGCTTGTTTAGGGTAAACAATTGTGTCTTAAATTTTAAGGTGTACGTGGCTTGTCAATCGATGCTTATTGTGATTGTGGGAGCTGTGCCCGAGTATCATATAGACCAAGAAGGATTTCCAGTGAGCAGAGCTGAGCTTGCCAAGCATATCCATTTTGTGGACAACTTCACTTCTATAGTAACTGAGGCAAGTACTTCCACCACCCTAAGCATTTCTTCTCTTCTTGGGATTTGTGCCACTACTGGAGAACGTGGTGCTTGTAAAAGCTGAGCAGGGCTTAGGGTAAAGCTTTTTTTATGCTATTAAAAATTATTGGAACCCACCCATCTGGCTCTTTTATTTTATTGTTTTAATCTGAAAGAATATGACTAAATTATTAGTTTAGCTCTCTGAGCATAAATCTAATACTTAATAATTTAAGTTAAATGTCTGTATATTTTTTGTTTTCAGTTTTCTTTCCCATTAGCTGTTTTAGGAAGTCGTTACAAGTGAAGAATGATCATTTAACTACAATTTAACTCTGGAATTTAGGATTAGCTGCTCCTAATGTCTGTTTTCTACCAAGAAAAGGCTCAATTTGTCATGTCTGCACAATCCGCTGTGCATGTAAGCTTTACCCTGAGCTGCATTAGTGTCTCAGAAGATACATCTTCAAGGATTAAAACTAGTATGAAAATGAAACTCATGCACCACGTGTCCAGGTATTTTAATGCGTGGTGAGAGTGGGAGGTGGAACAGATTGAAGTTTGCTGAGAGGGACAGAAGCGTGACCCTTCATCCTCAGCCCTGTGAAGTCCATGCGGGAGGCTGTGTTTGCTCTTTGCTGCTCCCTGGGCTGTAAACACTGGAGCAAGCACATCCCTGACAGTGCCAGGAAAAGGACTGCGTGGGCGGTTTGACTTGTAGCATGAAGTGTCAGTGTTCTGCTGATGGGATTCTTGGAGTGGTTGTCAGTAAACTCGTATAAGACAGGTTAGCACTTGGTGTAGCCGCTGCCAGGTTATTGCTTCCTTCCCATTATCCCAAATGTGACTGTGTAGTGTTTCTCTTGGAAAAATGTAGTGACTAGACATAAGAAATGAGGCAATATTGGATCATATCCTCCATCAGAAACAGACTTTTTTGATTAGTTTGTCTTCTGAGATCACCTTTCAGTTTCAGACTCTCAGCAGGAGGCGTGATATGGGGTGGTGCTTAATTTATAATCAGAAATCAGCAAATTATAACTAATACTGTGTTTTTAAATGTAGAAGTTAGTGCCCCTATTTCTGAAGTAGGTAATAATTCTCAAGGCTCATCAAAACAAGTTCATGTTACCATTGATTTCAGTAACTTTATTGTAAGATTTAAAAAAAAAAATCTTGTTAATACCCTTTTCATGGAATCTTTAGAAGCTGGCCAAGATTTTGCTGTGTGCTAGTGGTCTAGTGACTAAATCAAACTCCCACGTGGATTTAAAGAGCTGTGAGGATGTCTGTTTTGGCGATAGCAAAATTGGCAACGTTTGTGTTGGCAAGCTACAGTTAATCTTGACAAATATTTAACAAGTTCCTTTTCTGCAAATGAAGTAGATAGATGCATTCTTATGAAAGGTATATTCTTCCCAGATTACTATATCAGACTTGTTAAAATATGGGCGTCTTCCAGTGACGTGCTAAGCAGCACAAGTAAGTTTGCAAAAGCAATCTTTTCTCTTGCTCTGTCCCCAGAGAGGAGGCTGCTTTTGTAAAGTTTATTTCCTGAAATAAAGCTTAAACTGTGTTTAACTGAGCTTAAACTGCATTACCAGTTCTGGTTTGGCAGAGGCACTGTTCTACTCCGGAGGTCAGTAGAACTCGAGAGCAGCTCTTCAGTTCTGCTTCAGGAACTAATCACTGTAATTAATTTTGGTGTAATGAAGATTTTGTAAATAGTAGTTTGGGCTTGGTTTATGGAAAATACTGTTGTTAGAATTGCTTCTTGGTCTGGCATCATCTCAGTCCTTGTTTTAACAAGTAATGGTTATTAGGAAGCTGAGTTGAGGAACATCTTACATTTGGTATACAAGTGGTCCTTTACCTTTGAGAAGTTGATTTTTACAACTCTTTCTTAAGGAGCATTAAGTTGTTTTGTCCCTTGTGTCAGCCTGAATGCTCTGCAGACAAGAACTGGAGATTCAACATTTGTCTGAGGAGTGCTAGCGTGGAGAAGGATTTAGGCCAGCAGTGCCCTGTGCCTTGGAGAGCACATGCTGTGGTATTTTTACACTCGAAGTTTCCTGAGGATTTGTGCCCAGGAATATTTCACTGTTGAAGCCTTCTCAGAAAGTTAAGGAACCATAAGTTTCTGGGCTACATCTTTATCCAACATGATAGGGCAGAATCTACTACCTAGTAGGGTATAGCAGAAAGCAGCTGCAATACTGCTGCAGAAGAGTTTTACCTTCCCAGAGTATACAGAAGTCCCCCAGAACTCTGCAGTGCTGGAGCACTGGTTACATGGGACTACAGGAGGTGTCCTATGAACACGTTACATCTTGCACTGCTCCTGCAACCTCTGTCTTGGAGGCTGCTGGATGGAACAAGCACAGGTAGCTGGTGGGTTGTGGGGCAGATGGAGTCATGTCTTCTCTCTGCTTGGCCACTATGTCAGTTCTGACTGAGTAAAAGCTAGGTTTCTTGAGATGGCTATAATAAAAAGTTTCAGTAAATTCCTAATATTCTTTGGGGATGTGTGTTAATTCAAGGCAGACACCTCAGGGCGTCAGCGTGACAAGTCCATTTTTTTGGAAGTAATTTTTTCCATTAAATAACTGGAAATTATTTGAAGTACTCAAATAATGATGAAATATTTCTTTGGATAAAGCTTTGCATTGAATTAAATTATCTTCCTGGAAAATAAATTAAGATTTTCTGATTGCCTTTCTTTCCCAAGTTTCCAGTGTCAGTAATGTTTATAATCTCAACAGTTTGTTTCTATGATTCTCCTTGTTTTCTGATTTCAATGAACTATCAGTTAATTTTCCTCTAAGATTTTCTGATTGCCTTTCTTTCCCAAGTTTCCAGTGTCAGTAATGTTTATAATCTCAACAGTGTGTTTCTATGATTCTCCTCATTTGTAGTGGAGGGGCTGCACAAGCTGCCTGTGTGCCTTGTCCTGTCAGGAAATAAGTTTAGTTCTGATTACAATGAACTATCAGTTCATTTTCCTCTCTTCTGACAAGTTTTGATTATGCTGCCTCAGTTTAGCTTTTGGATGTGGTAGAGAGTGCATTTTATAAAGAAACCCATTGTTTGTTTCTAACTTTTATTTGATTATAAATGCATCTGCACCATAAGATACTAAAATATCACTAAGTACTTCAGTAAGCAGCTTTTTAATGTTTTTCTCAAACAAGGACATCTTTCCATAATCCCTTCCTTCTTCTCTTCAACAATTCAGCATATGTATGGTGAGGAAGGACACCAGGGATTAATCCTGGTTCAGGAAGCGTAGATCTCTGAATATTAAGTGCATTCACTCTCTAAGTACTGCAGTAGTGAACGTGTTATTTGTGTTAATGAATATTTTATAATTACCTGTTCACTTAAATAGCCAAGCTTGTTCAACGTTAAAATGGCGAAGCCGTTAGCAATTCAGAATTCCCTTGTTTTAGTAACTTAATAAAAGTTGTCTTGCCAAAGCTTGGTAATTGGGGTACAACTAATTATCCAGTTGAGAGCTTGTCATATATTATAATGACATTTCGTGGGGGAGAGAAGGTATTGATGTGAAGAGTCTGTTAGGGAGGAAAAGATAGGACTACAGTAGGCTTACCGAGCAAACTTTGAACAAAACCTTAATTAGATACAAAGCAAGAAGTGGGGAATGGCAAGAGAAGAGTTTTGATAGATTTTCATTAGTTTTAAGGAAGCCAGCAACTTGGTGTTAATACTCTTAACAATAAGGAGATTCTTGTTTTGACAGTGGTACCTAATCGAGCAAGAAGCCTACAAAGTAAGCCTTGCATCATCCCTCTTTTTTGCTGGATTGCTTATTGGAAATATCACTTTTGGCCCTTTATCAGATAAACTGGGCAGGAAACCAGTGTATATCTCAGGTAAGATTGTGAAAAGGTTTTTCTTAAGCATTCTGCATGGATAACATAATCTCTTTTCTGCCTGTGGGCCACCTGGGTCACCTGCTCTTCAGTGATACGCAGTCAATCATCTGTGTAAGCATTTCACTCAGCAGTAAAGTTGGGTAGTGTCAGTGTGCTGAGGAGCATAGCAGTCACTGGAATATCAACAGGAGATAAAACAATAACCTGGTTTTGCTCTGACTGTCACTGTTGGGGCACAGTATTCCAGATATTGCCTAACTGTAGTGGACCAAATAAAAATAATTTGCTTTCTTTTGGAGGGCATGGGGGAGAATGGTGTACCTAAACACATTTAGAGTGAGTCACTCGTGTCCTGATGTTTTGTTTTCCAGCTGCATTTGCAGCCAAAGGGTGGTTTAGTTTAATGATAACATTGTCTCAAGGAAACACCAGCTTTGGCATTGTGTAACTCAAGTGTGAGACTTGAAAATTATTGTAATTTTCATATGGTGTGATTTCAGAAAGCCAAATGTGAGAGATGAGAGACAAGAATACTCGGGACTACTCATTATAGTCAGTAACTGACAGTGGTCCCTGCCTTTCTTCTGAGTTCAAGCTGTGTAGTATAAGTACTAATTACATTTTATTCTCTCTCTACAGGTCTATTTTTGGATGTTGTTTTTGGGTATGTCACAGCATTAGCTCCGAATTATGACATATTTGCAGTTTCACGTTTTTTTGTTGGAATTGTGAATGGTGGAATGGCTCTTGTGTCTTTTGTCCTAACACAAGAATATGTAGGAAAATCAT
This sequence comes from Merops nubicus, assembly GCF_000691845.1. Lineage (NCBI taxonomy): Eukaryota > Metazoa > Chordata > Aves > Coraciiformes > Meropidae > Merops > Merops nubicus. The sequence goes on along the minus strand of NW_008586141.1, from coordinate 23,520 downwards.
TCTGGTCATTTACAGGTGGGATTTGGGAATATTTAGTCATTACTTAATCGTTCTTACTGTGCCATCCATTGTTCTATTAATACCTCACATTTTATGTTTGCCAAGTAGTGAGTTTGTAGCATAAATCAAACATGTGATGTAATTGATCCAAGTTCCAATTTCTGTGGGAAACGTGCCTGAATAAGGAAGATGGGATTGAGTTTGTTTGATAAACAGCAAAACTGAGGTTTTAAAATTAGTACATTGATTCCTAAAATTACTCAATTTATATACTGCATTACATGAAAAAAAAAGTTTTGGCAGATTCTGCCAACTTCGAACGATGCTGCGTGGTATCTTGGGAAGATATTCTTGAAAGTGTTCTTTGATATTTTCCTGCAGCACAAAATGACTTAGAGCCTGTACGGTGTGTGTTCCACTGCTGAATGTGCTGACCATCCAGTATTTTTAAATGTCCTTTTTTGTATGCCACTGCCAAGATTTAAAATAAATTTAATGCTCACGTGTCAGACTGGCACTGTAAAGCTGAAGTAGCTCAGACTAATGCCTTTTTGACTAGTACAGCATGGGGAAAACTTGGTCCAAATGCTGACTTGCTGTGGCTGTAAGCATCTATTTCTCTCTCATTTCTTCAGTTACCTCATTCTGCTGTTTTTCTTATTTCTTCTCTGGGCTCCTGGGGGTGTGTGAGACAGTTGTGGTTTAGTTATAGCTTTCCATTTATTTTTCTTTTAGTACTGAATTTTCTTCTCCGGGGTTTGCTTTTTTTGATTGAAACTCTCTCTCTCTCTCTCTCTCTCTCTCTCTCTCTCTCTCCTGCTCCTTCTTCCCTGTTTTCTCTGTTTCTCCCAGCCTTTCTCCCTCCATGGCCGTTCTCCTGATGGACTGAAGAGACACTCTGATGCTGCTTGTTGCTGTAGGTGCTTTATTCTAGTTTTGCTCAGCTGTTGAGAAGAGCTACTGAAGCACTGCTGAGGGAGAGGGAGCTGCTAGATGCAACTTGGCAGTGTTAAAGAAGCCCTCCTAGGTGCTGGCTCTGAGCTAGGCTTTGTGGGCAGCAGCTGGAAGTTTCTGGGTTAGTACAAGATCTCCTCTGTTAGTTTGCAGAGGCTTTGTTGTTGGGCTTTTGGAGTTCAAGTTGACCCCGTATTTTTAACGTTTGTACTTCTACTTGTTCATCAGAAGTCTGCTGTAGTAAACCTCTGGTTTGCAGCTGTTTTTTGAACTGAACTCAGTCCTTGCACTTTTATAACTTCCAATTTCTGTTCCAGCCTGCCACCTCTATTGAAGATTACCTTATTAAATAAATCACTAGCTTTCAATACATCACCTTCTATCCCCAGGTTTTCTCTTTAGTCTGTAGGTTTCTGTTCGTTTCTTGTTCTTTCCTGCCTACCACCCTTTAATTTCAAAAGGGGGAAGGAAAACCCAATGCCCCCATACATTATATCCAAAGCTATTCTTCATTGGGATTCCATAATATACTTGAACCAGGTCGTTTGAAAGTGCTCTAAAGATACCTCATAAAATTGCTCTTTTATTTAAGAATATCATGGGCTAGGAATTTCAGGCTTCAGCTTCAGAATTTTTTTCTTTTGCCAGTGGTTTCTGTAGTCACCAGTTTCATCTTGTATTTCCAGGTTCCCTGACTAACTTGACATTTGCAGTTGGCATTGCTGTTTATGCTTTGCTGGGCTACTGTGTGAGAGAATGGCGCTACCTTGCCCTGGTGTCGAATACTCCAGGAGTCATCTTCCTCCTCCTGTCTTTGTAAGCAATTCACCTGCATTATAATTATAAGACAAAAAATATGCAGCAATTCAACATTTACTGTTTCTTTCCATCATTCAGGGGAGTAGTATAAGAGAGGGTGACATTTCTCCATGTGTTTTTGTGAGCCAAGTGAGAGACAGCTCATATTGTGAAGGAAGAAGGGGGTTCCAGTGAAGCAGAAGCCAGGGTTACCCAGAAGGCAAGCCTGTGTTTCTGCGTGCTGTTAGTTGTGGTGGCCAGTGTTGCCAAGAGCATCTGTGTGCCAGCTGTCTGATAGAACTCAATTACAGATCAGCCTGGGGAGGGGAAGGCCTGCCAGAGGCTGTGAGCTGGAACATCAGCCAGGAACACAGGCTGCCTTCTGCCAAGGAAGGGCTTCAGTGCTTGGGAAGTCTTGGAAGTGATCCTAGAGGGATTGGAGAGTTTCTTTTTGTGAGATGCGTGCCAAGGGTCATCAGTGGGAGCAGCTGGAATTGCCGTTTTAGCGCGGTAAGTCGTGTATCTGCTTGGTGCTGAGCTCACTTGCTTCTGTTCCTAGCACTGCTGTGCTTGGCTGCTCCTGTGTAGAGTTCTACATGGACTTTGCCATAAAAAGGATTATGAAATGCAGCAGTATTTAAGGAACTAAAAGCGCCAGCTTTGTCTGGCCTTTGTTGTTAGAAAATATTCTTTTACTGTATCAGGTTGTAAGGATCAATGTATGCACCTTGTATACTTCTGATCACTAGTTAAAGCTGTAGAAAAAATAAAAGAATTAGTGTAGTAGAGTGTCTATGTATTAATACAGTGAATGTCTAGCGTACAGCACAGGTAGAAAAAACTTGTCTGGTTTTTATTTCAAGTATTTTTTACATTGCAATTAGTTTTTAGATGTATCTGCTTTTGACATAAATTCTAGTAAAGAACGCACAAAAGAAAAACAACTCTCTTCCTGTAGATAAGAAAAACAAAGTCTCTTGGCTTGGAATGAAGTTCTGAATAATATATTTTCCTCTGTGGTGTTCTGTTTCTGATGGAAACAGAATTACTTCTCCCAAATACTAAAAATACTGGTATCCTCTGAAGTAATGAAAGTTTAGTTTGCTTGTAGGTTGTATATCTCTGTTAGGAGTACAAAGAAAATAAAAGGTCAATTATAAAGTAAAGAATGGACTATTTTTGGCTCGTAAAAAAGCAGCACACTACAACTGGAAAAAAAGAATCAACGGCTGAAGTTGTCATAGGCAAGGATATTCTGCTTATACTTGGGAATGAGAAATGTAAAACTTACATGAGCAGTGATGAGCTGGTACTGAAGTCTGACATGTAATAACCCATTAAAGATTTCTTTCCTCTTCCCTCAGCTCGGAGCCCTTCCCATAATGGAGAAGCTTTAAATAAACTTTGTGCAAACAAAGTTTTGTCCAGGCTTTTCAGATACTTTGGATTTGAGATGCTTCCTAGATGATGCTAATGTAGCATTTCCTAAGAAGTGAGTTCAGCAGAAGTCAAGGTTTAAACTCCTCTGATATGACTGAGTGCTTTGTCAGGCATCTCCAAAAATCCTGCTGTAAAGTTAACTGTATTATTAAATTCCGTGGACTCCAATAATATGCAGAACAGTGCAAAAAGAATGTTTTTCTCTGGATTTTGTGTCAATTTGAAAAATGGAAAGACTGACTTCAGTGCTGTCTTCATAGGAATTAACACCATTGATTTTCTGTTCTTTCCTGTTAGTATGCTCCCAGAATCACCACGATGGCTGTATTCCCAAGGGAAAATGGCAGAAGCTGAAGATGTGTTGCAATATATTGCCCTTGGAAATGGAAAAGAGAGATTAAATCTAAAATTAAAACCAAATGCAGGAACTTTGAGAAAGGATGAATCGACACCTGGTATCCTAAATTTAGTAAAACACCCAGTCCTCCGGTGGAGAACCATCCTACTGATGTATATCTGGTATGTAATAAGACAGCAAGATGCTGTGGGTGAGTCAGACATGAGGAAACAATTGTTTTTCATCCTTTCCTTTCAAAAACTCTGTCCTCCAAAACGAAATTGTAAATTCCTCAGTTGATGGCAGATGATAATAATGGTGTGTTGTGAAGTTGATGTTTCATTAGTATTGCTGTTGCGTTTTATTTTCAGTGTGTTACTTAAGCTGCTTCAAAACCTACTAAGGAATAAGCTGTTGAGAACATAGTATTTACACTGAGTGAAATGAGAAGCTGAAGCAGAAATTACTGAGAGGATGTGAATTTGACCCAGTCTTAGGAGGAAGAGCATTACATGGATTAGACAACAACAGAGATATGGAGAAAGAATAAGTGTCAAAAAGCATATTACCCAGGTTCAGTGGAGGGAAACTTGGGGGAGGATGAAATGCTGATTGCATAGATCTATTTTAGGTGCTGTCTTGGAAAGTGGTACAACTTGGAAAGAACAAAATGACCCTGAAGGACAGGAGGATGTGAGATAGTGTTTTAGCAACAAATGGCAGTACAGAGGGAACCCCTGGGGTGGGGAGGGTGTTGGGTTGGTTGTTACAGCAGCAGCTGTTGCAAATTGGCTTGAGCTAAAGTCTGTTGGAAGAACAGCTCGTTTCCAGAATGCCAAGAACAACTTTTCCCTTTCAAGTTCAACATTACTTGGGGCAATGTCAGGATGTAGATGACAAAAACTCAGTAGTTTGATGTGTGGGGTAAGCAGCATTGTACAGTACTTGGGAGAAGCAGCAGGAACATCTTTGTTAAGTAAGACCTTTCCAGAATCATCTTGGACTCTTTACGTTGCTGGTAGGCAAATGTAAGTACACAAAGGCATTCTTACCTCCTGGAAGAAAAGGTTGCAGCACTGTTTTTCTGTCTCAAACCCTGTATACAGTGCAAAGAGCTGTCAGAGGGGTGTCACAGCCATTGTCACCCAGCTCCTTGTGCTATTGCTCGGGAGCCTTTGGCACCACGCTCAGCTGTGACTGTCAGAGGACATACTTCTCCCTGTATCAGGAAAAACTTTCATTGTCTACATCAGTTGTTCCAGATTCTGCTTGGACAGTAAGGGAGCGACTAGGGAATAGGCAAAATGTCTTTGTAACAACTGGTGTTCTTTCAAGGAAAGTAATAATAGGTTTGTGGAGTAAGACTTCCCTAGGTTTGGGGAAGAGGCTCTGTGTTAAGCAATGGATGTACATGTAATTTTCTTTTATAGTATTGCTTTGCAACAGTTAAGCATCATCTGCTTACAGTTGAGCTTATTAGATTTGCTAAATAACCTAGGAAAAAAGTAAGCTAATAGAAAATTCTGAAAGTTATGTTTTGCATATGTATTAGCACTTGACTTTGTTCATGGAGTTACTTTAATTAGGAACTATTCTCTGCCTTATTTCCTTTTTGAAGGAGATTTAAGATTCCTCTTTGTAGCCTGTAAGTCAATATGGCTAATACCTAACTAAGCATAATTTACCTTTTAAATACTTAGCCCTAAAGAAAGGTATGTTAGTAATATAACTTTTATGGTTATTTTTAGGTATGTCTGCAGCTTTGTCTATTATGGACTAACTTTAAATGCTGGTGAATTAAGAGGAAATCTATATTTAAATGTGGCTCTCTCTGGTCTTGTAGAAGTTCCAGCGTTTCCTCTCTGCATGTTTTTTATTGAGAAATCTTGGTAAGAAGAACTTATTTCCTAGTTTTCTGCATATATTTGTAAATAGCCTGGGAAAATATTCACATTTTTCTCAGTAAGATACTTCACTGTTTTTCCAAACAGTGTTAATTCTTTGAATTACTCAAGAGAGGAGATTTTCCATGGGTATGTTAAAAAATTTGGTCTTCATGGAAGAAATTTTATTAGCTTAGTTATTTAAGTATCTAGTGTTAATTCTTTGAATTACTCAAGAGATGAGATTTTCCATGGGTATGTTAAAAAAATTTGGTCTTCATGGAAGAAATGTTATTAGGTTAGTTATTTAAGTATCTGTAGCTTACATATAATTCTTACATAATTTATTCATAATAACTTGGTTTTGTCATGCTTACCAACTGCAGCTGAAAGCAGTTTTCAGCATTGTTCAGTTAGAAATAGCAGTGAGTTCATGAAGTAACAAGCATGTATAGTATTTATACATGCCTGCAAACTGTTACTAAGAATACTATTGTTTGTGGTCCTTTGCAAATAATTATGAAATATTTAAGCATGGCAGATGTGGAGATGGGCTGGTGATTTACTGTCCTGTCATCTTCTCTTATTTTAAAACACTATAGATGGTAGAAATAACTGATTTTTTTTCTGTGTGCATATGATCAGACAGAAAAGTACCCAAAATAGTTTTACTGGGTGTCATAACAGCATGTATTTGTGCAGAGATATAAAAGAAATATTGATTAGGAAGCATTAGAATGACATTTTCTTGACCAATACTAATTTGATCTTTGTGTGTATGCACTGTAATACCCTTTTGGTGACATGGCCCATTGCCTTGCTCAGTACAGAGAAGAAAAAATTCTGGTGAGTTCTTGTTGCTGAAGTAGATGGGTACTTCTCAAGGCTACAAATTCAAGAGCTTAAAAATCAGAACTTGACTAGAAAGAGGAAGGGTTTTGTGGGAGGACTTCAGTAAACAGAACCAGGAAAACAATGCAAGATTGGAAGCACTTAAAAAGGTACAGTAGATTTATAACTGTTATTAATGCTGCTCTGTACTTTAGTTGGTAGTTTGAGGACAAATTAAAAAAATAGTGAAGGACTTTGTTTCCATATTTCTCTGAGTGATCTTTCCCTTCTAGGTCTGGAAGACGTAAAACTATGACATGTTTTCTGGTATTTGCAGGATTTGCCTGTGTATTCACCATGTTTTTACCAACAAATGCTGGTAAGTATATCCTGGTGCTACAGTAGATGTTTGTTAATTTGGATAAAAGCTGACAAAACTACTTAGGGAGGAGCATTGTGTGACCAAGTATTCAGGGACTAAAGCCCTGTCTGTTTATACTTCTCTCTTTGCCCTTCTGGGCTTGGTTGGGGAGCCAGGGTCTTGTGTATATTGCTTTTAACTTGTTGCAGGTGTAATTTGACCCTGTTAATTGACTAAATTTGTCTGACTGCAAGCCCTTGGCTCTTTGAAGGTCAGACCAAGTTATCATGTTCTGTCTCAAATACTGGTGCTGCCTTCATTTATCACCATTAAGCAGTTTACAGTACTAGGTTGAGTAGCCAGACTGCAGTGTAGTGTAATCTTAGTTTGATGGGATCTTGACAGTGTGAGATCCTAAATCTAATTTTACATATATTTTGTTGGCATGTAATATATAACAGGAACTGAAGTTTTCCTGAATTAGAAGCTTAATTCATTGTTAGAGAATGCAAGCCACTAAATAGCTTTAAAAAAAATAAATTTGTACTTGGACATGAGACTGGAAGTCAGAATGGCAGTGTGGGAAGCCATAGGGATCACAAGAAGCTTGCTGCCTCTCTTGGTCTCATGCTGTGTATTGCTGCACTGTGCAGTTGTAAGGACAGTTTGTGGTAACAGTGGAGTACCATCAAGTATATTTCTTATCTCAAAAGAAATGCTCTTGCAACGTTGCACATCAGCAACATTCACGTATGCTTGTTTTTGTATTTTCACTTCTCTTTCCATTTCCAGTACAGTTTTTCTGTGCTATATATTTATTTTGACTACTGAAAACTTAGGTCTATATGACACTACCTAGGAGTGGCTGCTCTTTGCTTGTATTTTTCTTAATATTGCTTTGGTAGAAATGCTTTAGCCTTAACTGTGTTTTGACTAGAGAGCACCAGTGATGTGATTACAAGATGGTCTTCTATAGGTTGTGTTTATCTTTAGCAGTTAAAATGCTGTCTGGCATCCATTTCAAATTGATCTTGGAGAAGTCTCAGGAAGAAAACCACATAGAGATAAAATATCCCGTAATCCTATTTGCCATGCTTGTGTTAATTCAAGGCATCAGATGGTTTGTTGCTTTTTTTTTTAAATTGAAACAGTTTCTTCCTTTGTTCTCACAAGTTTGCTTTTTGTTTTTCTTTTTATGTATTTTAAAATTTAAAGAAAAGCAGTAATGACTGATCAGGATAGGGCAGTAATTCCTGAAGAGTTGCTTAACATCAGGAAATCTTCTGCCTTTCCCAGTTGACTTGACCTTAACCCCATTAAAACATCTCACTTTCCACTGTGGTAAGAGTAAAGCTGCTTCTTGGCCCAGAGTGATCTGTGTCAGTTAAGTAGAAAGAAATTCAGCTCCCTAGGTGATGAAGATAAGCCACTTGTGATGAAATAAGGGTTGTTGCATCTCTAGTCTGACCCTCCTATTACTAAGGAGGACACTTAGGTTTGCCTAACTCTGCATTCTGTATGATTGATGAGAATATTATGAGGGATTTAAGTTTTTAATGAGATACTGGGTACTTGCCTCTCATGTCTCTAACCTTCACTCAGTTTCTAAATAACTTCTAACTTGTGAAAGAGAGTCTGATCCAAGTTATCTCCCCTGTGGAATAAATCAAGAAAATTTCTGTTATTAAAGATGTGTACTGAGTTTCAGACTAAAAAACTCTCAATGGTTAAGTAAAAACTGATGTATCCCTCAGCTCCCTCTTCCCTTATCACTTAGAATTCATCAATTAATATGTGTGATATCAGATTGGGAGATGGTGAGGGAGAGTGGCAGTGGAGGAAGAATGGAGCTGTAATATTCTTTTCTTTCAAAATCTGCTGTAAAGCATAAAGAAATCTTCTGCATTTTGTATCTGCTTTATACTATAGCAAGCAAAGGAGACTTCTGGTCTAGGGATGACTAGATTTTTAACTTTTGTTTAAATTTATCTGCTTGTGCTGAACACCTAAGGACTTTTTATGACTTTCATTGAACTTTCCACTGAAGAAGGAAAGAAAATTTGCAGTTCTTTAAATCGGTTTTGTCTCAGCTTTTGTCATGTTGGGCATTTCCTTTTGTGTTAAGAACTATGCTTTCTTGTTGGATATTTTTTTCTGAAGTAAATTTAAACAGTACTTCAGTTTCAAAAGTATTGCTTAAGTGAACTTTTATTCATGAAGATGATAGCCAGAGGGTGAATCTACATAACAATGTTGGTAGCATCAAAACTTCATCACAAAGTAACTCCTGTTCTAGAAGTTCTTAAACATCAGCACTGTTTGTTACCATTTCCCCTCATTTTACTTTGCCAAATTCCAAAGATCAATTAATGGAGGATTATCCCTAATCAATAAAACTCAAATGCATGAATTTAGTTAGAACTTGCAGTTTTGCCTTTTAGCAAAGTTTGAAACAGTTTCCCCAACTGTACTGTTTCAGACAGAACTGTGTGTGTACTGCTGCTACTGGGTGTTTAGGTGAAAAAGTATTAGGCAAAATATAATACAAGTGTTGAAGGTGCTACATGGGCATGCTTGCCACCAGAAGCCCCACAGGAGAAAGTACATTCCTGAGCGATGGTGTTACATTTTATAGATGTAAAGAAAATAGTGGACTATTCTGCAAGAATTGTTAAAAGTATGTTCCAAGACTCTGAGGAAAATATGAGTATTTCTGGGTTTGCTTACACAGGGAAGCTGACATGAATGAATTTCTAGTGTGCTTCTAATCCTGCAGTAATTCCCCACATGGCCAGCCTTCAGCTTCCTCTGTGGGAGGGAACCTGGAGAAGACAGTGCACTTCAAATTCCCTCCTGAGCTTCTGAGTGCTAATTTCTGTCTAGACAGACTCTTTCCTCTGTTTAACAGTAAGACCAAAACTTCCTAAGTACACTAGTGCTACATTTCTTATACGTGGCTATGCAGTGCTCAATCTAAGTCTCCCTGGGAGAGAAGCAGCAAGTTTTAACACTCATTGGAGAATTACAGATCTGTTCTTCATCGCTGCATTTTTGGTTGAATGAGGAAAAAGGGATGTCCCAGCTTTCTGATGGCACTCAGCAGAGCTCCGAGGGCTGGGTTCACACCTTTGCATCTGAGAACTGTATATAATATTCCACGTCTTACTGAATAAAAGGAGAACTTGGATGAAAAAGTTGCATCTCTTTTGCATGAATTGCAGAAATAATTGCCAAATGGACCACGCTTAAAGAAATAAAATCTAGTTTCTGAATTTGTTTATGTACAACTGAGATTCTGCTTCAGTTGAAATGGAATCTGACTTGATCAGATGAATAAAACTGAAAATACTTAAGGGCAAAAGTAAAAGCAAAACAACTGAGAAGCAATTGGACTTTCCCATTACTTCATCAGCAGCATTTGATCCACACTGAAACACGCTCAACTCAGTGCTGAGGAAGAGAACCTAAAATACAGCTAAACAGAGCATTCATTCTTTTTCCATGCTTATAAAATAATAAATTATCTTTCTATTAAAACAAATGGTGCAAAAATAACCATAACCAAATGAGGCTGATGAAAGGCAGGTTTCCTTTGGACTTCAAAAGATGCACAATTCAATTTAGCCAACTAAATTCCGTTGGTAAACCAGGCTGCTTTAGCATTTTCTTTCCAATTACAAAGCTGTTGCATTTTAAATCCAAACAGAATGTCCTTGGGGTGTGAATAAACTGTTGAGGTGAATCAAGTTTTATGGGATCTAATAAATTAGTCAAGGAGGCTCTGTTGTCTGTGCTTGTGAAAAGACAGTTACCTGGTAAGTGTTCTGACTGCAGAGCTGAAGTGTTAGCCCTTCTGTTTAGAGCTGTTATAGTTTCATACTTTCCCTCCCAAATCGGTCAGATTTTCTTGATCCTAAATATAATTTTTTTTATATGTTCTTACACTAGCTCTTAAAATGGTTTGGAAGAACTGAGATACTGCTGTGGTGCTTCTAGTTGAAAAATACACAGATGAAACATTGGTTTTGCATGATAGTCTCTTGAAGAAGACTGTGTTTTTTCAAAACAGCGTAAAAAGGAGTAAGAAGAAATAAAAGATGAGTATGCTTACACTTTGTTTTTCTCTTTTCTGAAAGGTTTGCTTCTCAGTCCCACTTTGTTAGCTTTGTGTGGAAAAATGATGGTCAGCGCCGCTTTCAACATCGTGTATATTTATACATCGGAACTGTACCCAACAGTACTGAGGTAATTGAACAGAGCTTCTCAGGAAATGAAAATAATTTTCATGCCCAGCAATACTGATTGCTGGTGTGCTTATCTGTAACTATTTTTTACCTGAAATACCAATATGAATTCTTTCTGTACTTAAGGCAGCTTGCCAGTGCTTGAAGGAGCTTCTCATCTTAGTCACACGTGTTGCACCAGTGCACTTTACCAGGCTGTTTGTGGCAGCTCCCTCTAGGTCTGAATCCAGGATAAAAATCTGAAAACCAGCTTCTTACACTGCAGTGCTAGGTGCTGTATTTCTTATTTCTACTGTTGCTTTTTGGGAGTAAAATTACAGGTTGCAAACCTAAATGAAATGATGTGTTGGAAGTGCATGCTAACATAATCATAAATATATAGACTGTGCAGTGAGGACTACTTACAGTCCTGTATACATATGATTATGTTTGTTTGCCTGCTGAAAACCAAGTGGTTTTCTATATTTGTGTTTAAATACTCCTAATGCAACTCATTTTAATAGTTTCTGTATGACAGTAATTTTCTTTACACCATTTATTAATGGGCAAGGGGACTAAAACCTTAGTTTATTTTTCATAGCTTGTACCAATTTTTCGTGAGGTTGCTTTTTCTCCTTTTGTCCCAAGATGAACCTGAGATAAGAAAATATAATATTGACAATATTATTCCTCTCACCACCACCTTGGTTCTATGTGACTTTTTTGAGTGGTACTCTTTAAGTACACAGTTGGAATTTGAGCTGCATTGCATTAGTTGCTCAACAATAGTAGCTACAAAACTACTGCAAAAATGGAGCCCTCTTCAGAGAGAGCAGGAAAGTTGAAAGCTGGAGTAGGAATGTGTCCTGGCTGGCAGATGTGTCCTGTAGCACCATGGAGGGAGGTGGGATGGTGACATAAATCACTAGATTCCAGGACACTGAGGGCTTTGGGGGGAGAAATGTGGGTGGCTTCTTGGAATGGCCTTTTTTTTTTTTTTTTAATGTTTAGCTTCAAAAATTACCATGTTACAAAGGCATAAAAGCTAGACTGTGAATGCAGTTTTTGCACTAAGACTTGAGGAGAAAGGTGGATCAACTGTTTCTGAGGTTGTGACTCTTGGCACAGGTTTAGGTTCAATATGCAAGTCCCAACCACACTGAAATTGGATGTGGGGGTTTGTTCACATTCTCCCTTTTCAAACCTGCGCTCTTTAAGGCCTTTTTTTTTTGAGTGGGTGTTTTTTCACTTTTTGTTTTCTTGTTCCCTTGGCTTTCCTGCAGTTGAAAATCAAGAGGATGAAAATTAAAAATGTTCTCAGCTTTTGCTTGTTTCCCTGTGTTTTCATGTTACGCTGTCTTCCCAAGTCCCATTGGTGTTCAGTGCCAACTATGTGACAGCTTGTATGGAGCAGGAATCACAGCAGCGTCTCTTGTGTTTGGAACCAAGTGTTTGGGGTTAGAAGATATAAAAAAAAAAAGTCAAGTGCTGTTTCACTTGAGCATCTGCACTCATATTCTGGCAAAAAAAAATGTAATTTTGTGTCAAAGACAGACAGACATTGGAGAAAATGCAAGAGTACAGATAGTTTTAAAAATCAGCAACTTTAATAGATGACTTATGTTTAATAATATGGAAAACTTTAAGGTTAAACTATATGAAGATTCTTCACATGACAACTGATACACTGAAGAATAAGTTTGATCTCTCTCTGGTACTTCAATTGCAAATATTTTAGTTTATGGAAGAAAAACAGTGATGGGTGAGTGTTTCAAGCAAAACATCAGCACCATCTGGTGGTTTCTGCAAAGCTTTGTAGTGATGCTGGCGTGGCTCTGGCAGCGGAGCTCAGGCACGCCACGTCATGAGACGTGTACCATTCAAAGGCAGTGGAGAGGAGATGGAGTAATTATTTTCCAGTTGCAAGTTTGGCAGAAAAAATACATGTCTTCAGTATTACTGCTCCTTATTTAAAACTACATATTACCTTTAAGCATGAGGACCGTTGGGCATATGTTTTTTTAAGTTAACTGGTACATGAGGCTGTGACAAATACACCTCATGGTAGAAATGAGGGGATGCTGCAAGCTGGAGAGTCTCTATGTGCTTTGGGCTCTTTTTTCATTTTGATGTATCTTTAAAATACCTGCTGGGGAACAAAAAATTAAAGATGGAAAACATCACTGCTGTTGCATTTTGGACACAAAGGAAGGTTGCCTTTGGGAACAGGATGTAATCATAGCTCGAGTAATATAGATGTAAAAACAAATGTGGTTTTTTCATGAGAAAATGTTTGCAAAATGATGACATCCTTGTATATGATGAGTGAAGTCAGAGAGGGGAGATTGGACTGGTTTAGGATAGCTTTGGAAAGCTTATTTTCACAGTGGCAAGCTACTGTATTTTCACTTAATGTCAGTGGTAAAACTGGGGCAGGAAGGTCAGACAGGCGAGGGGTGGTCAGCTGTTTGCAGTGCAGCACCTCAGGAATAGTTTTGGGGTGATACTGCACTTTTCTTCTTGGATACCACGACTTTGTTCCACATAACCTAAGCTCTGTTGAATTCTGAATTAAAGATACTCTAAAGGCTTTTAACAACTGCTTTCATTTCGGGAATTGAAACAACGGTTTGCTTTTAACATCACCTTTTGCCCTACTGTCTCTCAGCCGGAAAGAAGAAGCCAGGAAATCTCTGGTTATGGACAGACTTTTGGGTCTGTGGGAAGGAGGCTTTTAAATGAGTGGTTCACACACAGGCTGGTCTCGTGTTCAGGGCTTTGGTTGACGGGGAGGTGCTTGGCCTTGCCTTGTGGGATTTGGGTCGACGTTGCCTCAGTGTGAGGAAGTGTGGGTTGCTATTTTCCTTTTCCCAAGAGGACCTGATGTCAGAAAAGTTTACTTTGTTTATTTTTACACTGAAGTCACTAGTTTCTCATCAGCTCCTTCCATCATCTGTTTCCCTTAACCTGTGCAAAGGGCCATTGGGAAGGGACATGCAGGTGGGTGGTTTTGGTATACTGTTGACCTTGTCACCTCTCTGCTTGTCATCTGTAATCCTGTCACTGGCTTCCTGTCTTCAGAGGAGGAAAAGGAAACAGGGTGAGCAGGAGCAGCTCAGCTCAGTGGTGTGACTGAGGAGAATGATGAATGAGAGGAAGCAGCCAAGATGTAGGGAGAACAGGCACCATGAGCTGGTTCTTGTCTCACTGATGACTAATGCCAGTGTCAATCTCTGAAGGGGCTGTTTAAATACCATATTTAGGAGTGGTACAGAGATGGAAGATTTTTACATTTGATCAAGAAATGAAAGGCTTTGAGGATTTTTGTAACTGTCTTTGAAGAGGATCCTAATGTTGTAACCCATACCTGAATTATCAAAATCTAGATGAGATTGTTTTAAACTTGTCTGGAAATTAAAAGGAGTGCTGAATTCAGCAGCTTCAGAAGTGACACATCTGGCCAGATGTTTTCAAGCTGAAGATCCTGCCAGTTTTTTAAATCATTCCCCATCCAGCATAGGGTTCTCCAATTAAATTGCCCTATGGCAGATTGGAAAACCTCTCTTGAAAATTTTGTGCAGGATTGCACGACAGAGTGGTTTTGCTAGGGTTTGATTTAGCTTGCCAGCACCTAGTCATGGAAGATCTTTAAAGTAATTCCTGGAGGTCTTCAACATGCCCCCTCACCCTTTTTTTTTTTTTTTTTTAAATAAAGGCTATTTATAGCTGCAAAAAAAGTCTGAGTTGCTTCTGCCAGCACCACTGCACCACGTGTTCATGCATGGTTCATTTGTGCAGTTTGAACCTACAAATCTTTTATCCTTTGAAACAGGAATGCTGGCTTGGGTATCTGTTCCATGTCCTGCAGATTTGGGGGCATTTTGGCTCCATTTGTGCCATCAATGGTAAGATTGCTTTCTACTTTTTATTTAACTCAGATTTATTAAATTTTCTTACAAGCTCTTTGCTGATTTTGGTAGAGCATATGTCTCTGTATTCCTAGAACACTACTAAATTTTTCCATAAAACCAATTTTTTGTTTCAATCAATTTCAAGAATTAATGAACAAGAAGTTTAAAAATACCTAGTACTTTATCCTTTTTGGAAATAGTGTTCTGTGTTCTCTCAGTATTTGATCAGTTAGTTAAATGATAGTCATATAATGCATTTGGTACTGCTAATTCTCCGTATCTGAGTTAAGGCACGTAAACAAAGTTTCCATATAAAACTCTGTGAAATAACATTTATTTGGGTTCTCTGATCTCCCAGTATATGGATAATTGCACAAATTGCTGGAGTGAGAAGTTGTAGTGTTTTGGTTTTGACTGCAGTTCATGTGTCTCATATATTTGAAAAGCAGGAAACGGTGCTGGATTTTTACTATGGATTTTTAATTTTAGAAATCTCTTAGTCCTTCTGTACCATTCGTGGTGTTTGGAATCAGTGGACTGTCAGCAGGATTCCTGACTCTCCTTCTGCCAGAAACGCTAAATAAGCCAATTGCTGAGAGCATTGAAGACCTCCAGAGCCCCAAATACCAACTGCTTAAAAATGAAGAGGCAGAGTAATTTTTTTTTTCCTTTACTGTAGCATTGCATTGTTTTCCCTTCTGTCTTATGTGAGCTATGATTTAGTGCATATTGCTTAGGTTGTGCATGAATGAATGTGTGCATGAAGTTTGTAAAGCCATCTTTCTCTTGTATTCAATTAAGATTGTTCTTTGTTTGGCTCTTAAAGACAAAAAGGCTAACAGCTATCACTTGTATGTATTAAATGATACGTAAATGAATATTCTTTTGTTTCCTTAAAGGAAAACAAATCTTAGAAAGGCAGCTTAAAATAATTAGGGACAGCACATTCAGCAACATTCCTGTGTTTTTACAATAAACCAACGAGGCATATCTTTCATTTAATATCTTTTCTTTTGTGCCTTTTTGTCATGATTTGTAGTGGAACATAATATAAAATTAATATATATATGAGGTGTTTTATCTTTCATTTGTTTCCTGGGTTAGAGCCATTTAACATGTTTTGCTGCGGCTATGTTTTAAGTAAAACTTTTGAAGCAGGAAATGGAAGTTTTGTTTGTTTCAACAGGTAATAGAATAGAAAATCTGCAGTATATCCCTTAAGTCTGGGAATAACTTCCCAGAAGAATTAGTTTTAAAAGAAGGGGATGAGAAAATTCTGATCAAAAAGGAACTGTTAGCTTAGAACTGAGCAGGCTTATTGCAGATGTAAAAGAATATATGTTTTTCTTATTTTTTTATTTATATGCTAGCTTGTTAATTTTCTGGTAATTATTGTACTTAGTTTAATTATACTACACACACTAGTATGCTTTGGTTTTATGCCTCATACACAGAAATAATACATGCAGCTGAAATGTGCGAGAAAAAGAATTTTTGACCTTTTTGAGTATCACTTCATTTTTGGTTTTCACATGAAACATCAGCCTGTAAAATAGCACAAGAAAAATAAGACAGGTAAGATATTTTTCAATAATTATTCTTCTCTTTGACAGGCAAACCAGTTAGAAGAGAACACCTACGTTTCGGAATCCCTGTCTGTGGTAGAAAATGAAGCCTCCATTGAGAAGGTGCTATAACATTTGAAGGGCAGAGTCTTGCTCTGGCAGGAGATGTTGGAGGACTTCTCTATAATGCTCTCTGTAGCATGTGGAACAGTTTTATGTGGAGATAAATTGAGAAGACAGAAGAAGTTAACCAAAGCTTGTGAGAAAGGAGGTGACAAATCTGTGTATTAACTGAATGACTTAAAAGCATACTTCTGGACATTTGGACTCCTCTATGACTTCTTAAAGTGAAGGACTAATTTATTTAACAAAATGTAATTGCTGACTTCAGATTAAGCTATAGTGTTGTAATTGAAGTTATGTCTGTAATTTAAAATTTAGATGGCCTTATATATTCAGGCAAGCTGTAATTGTGAAAAGTAACAGCATCCTGTATATGCTAATTTTCTCTGCAGGATTTTTTTGCCTCTATATTACCATATACCTCACAGCATGAAGAGACCAAAGATTTTTGTGTTGTTTGCCATAGTATGTCTAGCATAAGAAAGCAGAACATGAGACCTGAATGGAGAATAAATATTTTTTATTGTGGGAGTAAGTAATTCTTTAATACAGTTGTACATGAAAAGATGTGTAAAGTTAAAAAATAATACTGTGTTGGAAAAATGATGCCAGGCCTTTATGAGGTGCATTTAAAGAAGAGGATGAGTAACCTTTTAGATGGAGGTTATTAAGTTCTAGCTGTACTTGTGGAACTAGAAATTACTGAACGTGAGTCATAGATTGTATAATATATGTAATAATATGTAACCCAATACATTTGACATACAAATTGGGTAATTCTTCCCAAGAGGGGTGTGTGTGTGTGTTTGGTTAACAGATATTCTATTTATATTGGAATAGATGCATCACAGATGTCGCAGGTTTTTTATAGCCAGCACAATTCTGTTATTAAAAATAAAATTATTTAACATCTGTATCATTTAACATCTGTGTGTAACCATCTCAATGCTGCTTTTTCTGGGATGTTTACCCAGATTTTTTTGGAGAATACATGTGTATCCTTTTGATTTTGATCCTTTACGTGATGCATCTGATAGGAAGAAGTTACTGAAAGGCCCTGTATTTTGATGAAGTTCCAATAGTTAAATAATAGTTCTGCAAATAAACACACACCCATGCAAATGTGAACTTGGACACAGATGCACACAATAAGCACACACAGGTTGCTCTGCCTGGATGTCTCAGTGAAATCTGTGCTGTGTCTGGTTGTGCTTCATAAATAGCCTGAGCAGGTCCCCAAGAGGTGAAAATCAGCTGGCAATCAGGACAACATTTAGATTATGTTGATACACAGATGGATTGCACTTGAGTTTACTTAACCTCTGGGGCTGAAGTTTGATGACAAACAGCCTGTAAAATATGCTGCAAACTCTTATCTTCTGATCATTCATTTATTAATAATTTTTTGTAATGTTTCACTTTTGTGAGGATTAGAATTGTTTGTGATTTTTTTCTGAGTAATATTAATACCTTCCATTGCTTAACACTGCTAACAGTAGTGACAGATTATAGTTCTTCAAAGGATAATTGGGTCAGCAGGGATATGGTAAAGACCAAGTTTTGTTACTGTTGACTTCAATTGTTTTATTACAAGAAATAAATTTTAATGGGAAATAGAATGATACAAAGTTGTATTCCCAAAGCAGAGACAAGACTTGGGAGCAGGAGGATTGTAGAGGTATCATTATGTGGTGGGAGTCTATTTCTCCCTCCTAATGCATGTATCAGGCTGTATCAGAGCATTTTTCCTCTGCCTTTTATTCCACATTATGTGAAAAATAGCAAAGAAAGATCATTTACATTTGGAACGTGCTTATTTCTGCTTTATTCAACCTGGAATTAATTAGTTCTTTGCCTGGGGTTAGTTCTGTGAATTTGGCAGATTGATGACCAGAAAACTGTGTGTCCTGAAAAGAAGTTAATGATCTTTTCAGCAGCCCTGGCATGACTCATGGTACCTGCAGCTCTTTTTATGACTGTGGGTCAGTGTGGAAGTTGGTTTGGTGTTTTGTCTCCAAGATCCAAAGGAGAATATTGATGGAAGCATCAACTTCCATTTTGGTTCTTAGCATTTCAGTTTGATTTAACACTTTGTTTGACTTGACGTGAGAGATATCCTTGCTGCATTGTGCTATTGCTAGCAAAAAGAAGCTACTTGGAAAAAGGAAGTGTTGAGGGAAATTATTTTTAGCTTTATTAGAAATATTTTCAGTTGGAGTAATGTAATCAGTGCAGTATTTCTTAGAAGGTCCTAAAGTTAAGAAACCAACTGTGTCATTCGTTACTGTGTATGTCATGATCAATCAGAAAAGGCAGCTTTTTTTTGTCAAATAACTGCTTTTTTGGAGTAGATACCTTCCCTAAAGCCTTTGACTTTGTAGAATGAGAAATTCTTCACATAGAGCAACTCTTTTTCCCATTATTTTGAATGAAGGCAAAGCAGTTTTGGGGAGGAATGCCCTAATAAATTCTTTACTCAGTGTGGGTCTATTATCTATTGCTTTCCATTTCTCTGTAAAAAGAACAAAGGGAGCAGAGTTAATTTACGTGGCTTAATTATACACATTAGGTCACAAGCGCCGTCCTTAAGTACCACTTCTAGCACTTCCCCTGTGCTTTATTTGTGTGTAGAAATTTGATTATAATGTTGCATCTGCACTGCTCATCTGTTTCTGTGTTAGAACAATGTCTTTGGTGCTTCAACCCTTAGTTGTGAAATTGCCTTTATTTCTTTATCTGTTCTCTAAACTGATTTGAAGTCTTTTTCTTCCACATTAGGGAAATTTCTGCTGCTTTCTGGATTTTATCATGTTTCAGCTGCAAATCTCAAGGTTTCAAAGGAAAAAAAAAAAAGTTGGCTGCTTTGCACTGTCCTGAAATACATCTGTGATACTTGGAGATTGTCCAGAAAGGAGAAGCCTGAACTGATGTCAGGGGTTTATTTTACTCCCTTCTGTGTTTCACTTTTAATTTTACTTATTTTTCCCTAAGGAAAAGTTCTTTTCTTTCTTAGGTGCTAAGAGTGCTGAGCAGAGGCAAAGCTTGAACATTCATTTATGCCACCTATGTTTTAATGCCATTTCTCTGTCATTAGGCAACATTTATTCTTTAATTCTTGGTTAGGTTTGCTTAAGCCTCAGTTTTCTCCTTGGCAGAGGAAGAATATAAATTCTAAATATTCAGGACTACTTTTCCATTGTTCCTCCAGTTAATGCTGCCTTTTATATTATTTCACATTTCACGTTCTGTGGCCCTCCTGGTGACTGACTTGACATGGAAAAGCAACAGGGGTTTGGCTGAATCTACATTTTCCTGGCTGGCAAATATCCTGTGCATTATTTTCTCATCAGGCAGTGATAGACACCCTAGACCCACACACCATGTTAAAAATCAGGTCAGGTATAAATGCAGGACTTGAGTTCCTTTTTCTAGGAACTAAACTTTGCGCAATATTTATGTCAAGCTCATCTCCGTGATCTGTTTTATTATCTCATTTGATGTTTCATCAAAGCTGTTTCTTCTGTTGGAGCACTGTAGGTTATTGCTTGAAGTGAAGGCTATGGAATCGTTTTTAGAATTTATCCTTTTTAATCTGAGCAGAATGAAGTACAAATAATCCTTTGCTTTGTTGACTAATACTCTTGCAGCTAAGCAGCAGAGAAAGGAGGAGGTGAACTTTTCACACTACCATCTGTAACCAGCTGGTTCTGCCATTCAATTTTTAGTTTGCTTGAGGCAAATAACTGTAATGTGTATTACAGCATGCAAAAGATCTAATTTTTTCCATGCAGTGAGTTATCAGCAGTTCATTGGAAAGGTCATCTTTTGTATCACTGCCTACAGGAGATGAAAAATTTCCTAGAGATTATTTTTGGATAGATTCAATCCTTCCTTTGAAGTTAAATTTGTGAAAACAGTGGACAGATGTACAGCTGTAGGCAAATTATATGTAATTCTGGGATGATGTTTTCTTTGTAGCAAGATGTCTGAATCTGTGAAGAAATGTGTGGGCTGTAATGTGCAGCAGGAGTACTCTATGTGCCCACCTGAGGAAGCTGGTAGACAACAGTAGCTGGAGGTGTTTGTGAGGGAAAGGGAATGTGGCTGAAAAGTAGCTTAGGGGATCTGGGAATCAGACTGTTTCCAATGCCTGCATACTGGTGACATGATCCTGAATTGGGCCAGGCTCTGTTTAACTTGATATTAGTCACAGTCCTTTCTGTACTAGATAAACTCCTGTTCCTCTGAGTAATCTCCTGTTTTAGGAAACAAGCTGGTATTGGGATGAATAAAGCAAAAAACGTATGTTGCAGCAATTTTGATAGCTTATGAAAACAACACGTCTCTGGACTCTTTTGACAGTGTGTGTTCCTATAGAGGTCCACAGAGATGTGAAGCTGTGCAGGCTGATGGCTTTTCACATCAGAAAGGAGCGTGTGAAACAGTGTTGAAGGGACATCTATCTTCCCACATAAGACCAACCTAGTCATGCTCATGACAGGTAAGGCTGAATAGACTGGCTGACTCAAACTTTTTCAACAACTTCAGTCATTTGGGCTGAAAATTTCTATACCAGGCTTCTGTCTGCCAGGTAGCAGAACTGCCAACATTCAGTTGGCTGTATTTAAATGTCCTTGTCATGAAAGGGTCCAGGAAAAAATGATTTTTTTTTTTTTTTAACTCTTTCCAAGAGATTTGGCATCTGCAGCACCTCGTTTCGTGTTTGTCACAACCTCATACTGCTTTCTGCCTTACTCTGCACTTTTTCCCCCTACTATTCCATCCACAGTGATGCAAGGTCTGGTTGAATTCTCATCTCTCTGTACCGGTGTGCAAAGGAAAATAAAGACACTGCATTATGTCATTGGAACACCTAAGGAAACTAGAGACTGCACATGAGATGGAGTTACTCTGGATATGTCCAGGTCAAAAGAAATGGTGATGTCACCATCCTGTGTCTCCCAGTTGCTCAGCTTTGTAAATGTTGGTGTCAGTATTCACTGAGAGCTGGCTCTGAACATTGCTGCAAGTAGCGTGGCAGCAGTGCTGTTACACACAGCTCATTCCACCAGGTTCCTCCTGCAGCTCCAGAGGTGTTTCATCTGTTTCAAACCATTATTAGATCCCTATGATAGTGTATGCTATTGCTCATACAGATGCCCAGTCCTTTTTTAAGGCCTGCTGATCTCTTGATTTCAAGGCTATGATATGATAGTTCAATCTGTCATTGCATTGTATTTGTTTCCTTTTATTCTTTTAGATGTGCTGTGTCTCGGTTCCACTGGAGATAGCAATGATGGGGAATGATGACAGCAAATAGGAATGCTTGACCTAAAGATGCACTTAGTAGTTTGATGCTATATATTTTTTTGTATTGTCTGCTTTCTCTTTTGAAAATGTTCTAGTTACATCTGTGAATAGACACTTTTTCAGAGCCTGTCATTTTTCTATCTGTCTGTGTGGCTTGAAATGAGTAAGGAAATGGCTCAAAGTGCTTGTGTAAAGACTCCTTCAGCATGTGCTCAGCTTTACTTGTGTTAAGACCTGCTGATAAACCAGCAGCCGTAGTCTCTGTTAGGAGTCAGAGTGACCACTCTGACTTGCAGAAGCGTGTCCCTGCCTATGTCGGAAAATTCTTGACCAACCTTCCCTGTAACTAGAGGAGGTGCTCTTCAGTGTGGAATTCTTAAGGTGCTTTGATGGGATTTGATGGGTGTTTACCATGCTGAGAGTTGCATTCCCTCATGGGTATGGTGACCTGGATGGTTGAGGTTAGAGATGGAAACTGGCTTGACTTCTTACTACCCTTGTGATGGTCCCGCTCCCCAGTGTGGGAGCTGCAGTGGGCTGGGATCAGCTTCCTGCTAGGCCAGCCTGGCTGGGCAGCTTTTGTCATTGCTGGTTTGCTCTTTGCCCAATTCCCAGATTTTCCTGAGGAGTGAACTTTTACCAAGCAATTTCTTGGTGTTCAGCTCCAGAGAAATTTACTTCTGTTGCAGCTGGCAGAATTTGTCCTAGCTGTTATAGTGTCTTTTGAGTGCAGGAATGAAAATATGCCTGCTGGAGTGGTGCATGTGTGTGCCCTATACTGCGCTGCCTCAGGGGCCTGTCAGGTAGAATGAGCTGACTCTGCACCTACAAAAACCAGTGAAACCAGCAGCTCCTCTGTCTTAGAATAGATGGCTGCTTGAAGATGTCATAATTTTTCCCTGCTCCTCACCAGACCAGGTAGTTCTAAAAAAAAAAAAAAAAACTCACAAAAAAACCCAGCAGCACAAACCACTGCACAAAACCGCAAAAATATCGCGCCACCAAAAAAACCCCACAAACAAACAAAAAACCCCCCACAACCCCAACAAAAGAAACCAAAGAACAACCAAACAACCCCCCCCCAAACCACCCACACTAAAAAAAACCCAAAAAGTAACCAAAAAACCCCACCAAAACCAAGCAAAAAAAACCCCAACCAAAAACCAACTCACTTTTACCTCCTCCTCCCCGTAAAAAAAACCCAAACCAACCCAAAACAAGTAAAAGTGAGATTTGGAAATTAAAAGCAAGAAAAAAAAACGTTATTTATGCAGCAGTTAGTCATCTCTGTTGAAAAATATATCACAGGAAAGTAAAATTTGCAGCAGGAGGGCACCTGTAGAAATGGCCTTAACAAATTGCTATGGATCTGATTTGGCTATTTATTATCTTTTAATCCTAGTGGTCTACCAGGAAGGAAGGAAAATAATTAATAATGACAGATTTTAGTTAAAGTTAATTCATTGGTGGTGGAACTAATTGCATGTTCCAGGTGTTCATCAGTTTAGCAAGACAATATTTAACTATCAAATGTTCCATTTACAATGTGGTTAATGAAACATGACTAAACTGTTGAGTTTACAAACATGCAGCTAATTATATATAATTATATTTGTAGTGGGTTTATGGTATGCATCATGCAGGATGTATGTGAGTTTTTAAAAAATTGCTTCTTATAAGCGACTACTTTATGCTTTTATGTTAATATATAGGTATTGACAGCTTGCTGCGTTCTTAAGCCAGAAATCTACTGTGGAAAAGTTATCATAGAATCATAGAATCCT
>NW_008586140.1:154445-183809 GCF_000691845.1 Merops nubicus | reverse complement strand
GGCCGCTGTGGAGGAAGGAATCCAGTGCGGGTACGGTCCCCGCTAGGCTGTGGTTTTGTATTACCCCGGCCTCCAGGAGCGGGGTGGATACCAGCCAGCACGTTTCAATGAGCGGGTAGAAGATGATTATGTGGAGAATAGAAAATGCTGAGGGGATACTAAAAAAAAATACTGTAAAATACTTTTGATGCACTAGGTAGTTTGTAGATATCAAGCTTGGTTTTCTGTTACTCTGAGCAAAAAGCGAGTGTTGCTGGAATTAATTTCCTTCTGAAGAGGACAGGTGGACAGCAGGATTTGTGAAGATTATTCTGAGGAGTAGGAGTAACTGTTCCCTTCCATGTAGAGGTGACAATGGTGTCAGTAAAGGAAGTATCAGTACTTGGTTTTGTCAAAGCTTCATTAGAAATGTCGTCCCCACAGGATCTTACCTCCCTGCCACCTCAGGTATTCTTACAAAGGGTCAAAATGTTAAATCTAAATGGAGTTTCACACATACTTTTCCCACCAGTAGTCTAATTCACTTTTATTAGAGGCTTCTGAAGTCAGATTTGTTGAAGCCAAATGCAAATTTTGCAGCTGTCATCTGTGGAGCCAACATCTCACCCCAGGGCTCCTGGGTTTTCCAGGGCTGGGAAGGCAGGAGCTTGACAGTCCCTAATGTGTGGATGTCTTGAGTGGATGTGAGGGCCTAAATAATCAGGCCTAAATATCTAGCACATACATAATACCAATATTTAAAGAAACTTCCTTTCATCTCAAAACCAGTTTATCAGCAAATTTGTCAGAAGGACTTGCCCTCGTCCAAAAATGTGCATGTGACAAGTCAAACTGTAGCTGTTCACATCCATGAACTAAGGGAAGGAAAGATAGAAATGGAAACTGGTTAAAAATAAGCAGTTGTTACTCTTGATCTTGGTGTGGCTTGCCTCTCTAGTCTCATAATTTGCGAGGCCACATATCCTGTAGACTGCAAGGATTTCTCTGAGGTTAGAAGTACTTACAACGGTTTTTTGTGAACTGATGATTTTGTCTGCATGAGCCAATAATGTAGTTAATATCTGTATGAGCTGCTAATATAGTTAGTAGCTGGCCTACTGGGTCTGTTGCCTCTGGTTTGACTCTCATAGTTCAAAACCATCAGACTTCTTTGGGCTGTGTGCTTTTGACATACAGATGTAGTTCTTCTTTAAGAAGGGAGATGATGCAAATCTATCATTCTTTTTCTGATGGTGGTTTTCACCTCTGGCTCGAATAGAAGAAAGTTTGCGTTAGGAGGGCTCCCCATTACGATGGGGACCATATATTGCTGCATAAAATAAACTTTTTTGACAATTTGGCTTTTAAGGTGACTTGGGTGGGGGGTTGTGGGCAAATCATTTGCCACCACAGATGAAAATGCTTTTAGCTTTGAAGGTTGAGGGCAAAATGTTATAAGTCTTCTGCTCTTTTTTGCTGTTATGTGTGAACTCTATCCAATGTCAGTATGGATGACAGTAGTGAGAAGGTCAAGCGATTAATATGCTATGAAAATTAAGTTGAAGATGCATGATGAGCATAGTGATTAAAGACAATAGCAATTTAATGCACGATGCTTTGCTTGAATTACTTTTAGGCTTACAGATGTAACACTCAGGCTGAAACTTAATCACTTGTGCAGACAGCTAAAAACCCTATCTGAAGGGAAGGGTGGGTGGGGGGCTGTGAGAGAATTGCTTGCTTTAACATCTGTGGAAGATCGAGTATAACTTCCCGATGCAATGACACTGAAGTTCTGAAACAATCTGAAATCTTCCAGACTGTCAGAAATAGCCATGCAGTTACCAATCCTGGAAGAGCTGAGCAGCGTCAGTGTTTTATCTCGATTCTGATTCGGAGCTCTGTTTCTAAGGAGCATTGCGCTCCCTTCCTGGGAGGAGCAGGCATCAGCAGAGCATGCTTGCAGAGCAGTGTGCTGAAAGCCCTGCGAGAAGACCTGAGTGTCTCTTTGTGAAACTGCATAAATGTAGAGCTTGCTCATTGTTTTCCATTTAAATAATGATTTCTATTAAATTATGCAGAGATTCATCGGTAAGTGGATACTTGCAGAAGGATTCCGTTTATTCAAAGCTAAACATGTATTCATAGTCTCTCAAGTACTTGCAAGTTAAGTTGGCTGTAAGCCTGTCTTTGGCTTGGTGACAAAGTTTAGGGGCTGAGGCTGGGAAATAAAGAGACAGGTTTGTGTTCATTTTCTAGTGGATCTTGTCTTTAGCAGTAAAGTTTTAATTTTAAAAATTGGATGCCAAGCATGGTAATGGGGCTAGGGGAAGCGGTTTAGAAGGAGTTCTTTGAGATTAATTTTAATGCTGACTACAGATCCTTGATGCAAAGGTTTGCTTTGTAAGGTTGCTTCCAGGATAGGAAACTCTAGGGATAAAACCCAGACTGAATGGGAAGGGGTTGCTGAGGTAGAAAACTGTAGTAGGACCAGAGACTCTTAAGCAAGATTTGTTTGGCACCAGAACCTGTCAGGCCAACATACTGAGGTCAAGTGCTTCAGGTTAGTGTCAGTCTGGCTGTTTCTTCCTGGAGCTACTTCATTAAAGAAAAATGAAGTTTCTTCTGGTTTCTATGAATGCTGAAACTAAGGTTACGGTCACGGATTTGTGTATTGCAAGTGCAGTGCCTTAATTGCAGGACTTGAACTGACTCCATTGTTGACCTTTATTAGGTATCTTGTTTCTAAAAATAGCTTCTCCACAGATGCTTCATGTTTAGGGCTGAGTCCAGTATTGGTTAAGAATTGCTAAATAATGCTGCACAGAATAGCTTACAACATCACTCTTTGTTCCCTAATGGTTTGCAACGTGTAGTTGAGCATGAAAGTGATGGCAGTCTAGTTTTCCAGATGTATGATCTATGTTGTGTGCACCTGCCAAACTTGTACAACTTCACATATGGAAAAAAAGCCAACAAAAGGCCCCTGGATTTGTCCCTAGAAGTTTTTCAACTGTGCAGGTGTATTACTGTGCTCAGGGGTTCTGGTCTACTCACAATTACAGCATTTGCTGTACATGGCAGAATACTGATGGAATGGGCTCATTGAGGCCCCACAGATTTTGTACAGTATTAATAAACAACAAAGAAAGATTTAGCTTGTGCTATGGATTTGTTGCTGAGTATTTTTTATTGCAGAAACATGCATGTACAAATCAAACAAGCTTTTGGATTTTTGCATTGCAAAAGCTGAATATAAGACTTGCCTTCTAGTATGAAATATTGCTGAGCTTAGTTGGATAATCAACTGTTTTATTAGAGTATGTCTACTTGTGTGTGGAAATGGGTGCCTGGTGAAAGATATGATGTTGGTCTGGAAGTAACAAGGAATTATGTCTGAGCTTACCCCTTTTCCATTCTAGGGTAAAATACCTTGGAATTCTGTTTAAAAATTCTGTGTACAAGAAAATAAAGCTGGAAGAGCTGCCCATGAAAGTCCCTCAAACATTTCCTTTAACTACAGAGCCATGTCAGACTGAGAACAGTCATATGTAAGATTCTCTTTCGCCTCCTGATATGGGCACTGCAATGACAAGAGTGGTATGAAGCTCTGAAATGGATAAGGAATTTCAGGTTAGCAGAGTCAACCTGTGGCTACTAGTTTAAATAAAGAAGACAGTATTGGCGGGGTATGGGAGGGACTGGAGCAATTTAATTTGGTCCTGCATAGTTTGTGTTCTCTTCCCTTGGGTGCTGGAGAACACCCTCTTTGGCTGTCTTCCTGAAGCTCCTGGGATATGCTCACGGTGACAGCTTGTCCCTAATATAGCATCAGGGAGTCTGTCGGTCTGTACACACTTCAGTTTGAACTGGTTGGTGCTAGACAGGAGAAGACAAAAGGGAGGGCCTTTATCTAGGCTGGAGAGAGAGATCACAAGGAATTTCCTAGCCTTCCCTTTCCTTTCCTTCTGCACAAATGTTTTGACTGCAGTGGTAAAGCTCGTGGCAAGGTGTAAAAGATGGGCTGAGGCCTGTAGGAAGGTGTGCTGTCTTTCTTGTGTCAGGCTTTCTGAAAAGGATGGGGGGTTTGCAAGAGAGTTTCTAGTCACTTAACTTTGAGCGCTGAACAAATTAGCTGCCTTAACCATATTTTCAAAATATTTTTTTTCATCCTGAATCTAATTGCAGACTGGGTATTGGTGGTCTACCAAAGGCAGTGCTGGATAAATAGATGGCTGTACAGAGTATCAGTTCTTCTGCATTTGCACCCAAACAGACATGTCTTGTGATTTGGTGGACTTGGTTGCAGCTCTTTCTCTCCCTACTTCTGGGATTGTGTTTGAGGCACTGACCTTCTGTACAGTAGGGACCTTCTCCATCCCACTTGCTCGTGGGTCAGTGGCTCTGTGTGCCCTGCAGATCCTGTGTGTCTGAGTTGCTTGCTGTGGTTACCAGTGATCTGTTTTGCTCTGGGTTTGAAAGAATGTTGAATAAAATGGTGCAAGGACTTCAGGGCCAAAGACTTCCTCCCACACCCCAAGCATCCCATCCTTTCTAAAACAGCCTGGTCAGCATGCTGCTTAGGTTGCCATGTAATGATGTGGACCTGATGGTATGATCAGGTACTACTTATTCCTCAGGCAGTGGTGAGGTAATGTTTGAAATTCATTATTCATTTCTCAGAAAGGCATTTGGTAAGGAAATCCACTGAATAAAACACTAGAGAAACAAACTTCTGCTGACTGTCTGACTCTATATAGACTTAATCTAATTTAGTCTAAGATCTCACAGGTGGTAATTGCGTGTGGACTCCTTTCGAAATGGATCAAAAGTGGAAAGAGAATGAGAGGGGTCTGAGAACTAGAATCACTCCTTAAAAGGATGCAAATCAGTAGGAAGTGTAATAAAGGATTTCTGTCTTCAAGAAATCGAATATTGAAGTCTAGATGCATTTGGGTAAAGTACTTGGAGGCCTATCAAATTGCTTAGAGATTTATTTGGATTATTTCTTCGGACAACTGTTACAGATGTCAGATCTCGATGTTGTATGGCCTAAACTCTGGAGCACTCTGAAGGCAAGGGTGCTGCTCAACATACCCCTGTCAGCTGAAGGATTCCTGTGGTCAGAGAGCGACAAAGGACACGGGCAACACTGATGTAGTGAGCAACCCCAGAAAGGCATTTGAATCCTAAGGGTAGAAAATAGGAAGCCAAAAAAGGCCTATAAAATGGATGTTGCTGTAAAACAACCCTTGTAAAATGGGTGCTGCTGCTTTAAGAGAAGTGGGTTTAAGTACCTGTGAGGGTGCCAAGCACCTGATGGCAGCGAGGCCAGGGCCTTTTGTCTCTAAATGCACCGCTTAAAATCTGACCTTAGGTTCTAAAGACCCTAATCTAGTAGGAAATGTACCACCATTCAGCTACTTTCCTCCTTTTTACATGGAAAACCTGCGTGCATCTCAAAGGAGATAAAAAAAATTATTTTTCTACTGCTTGAGCTTTGTATAGTCTGGATACCGTTTCTGCGCTGGTCATGGTTCGTTGTTTTATCCGAAGTATCAGCAATATTCTTGACTTCTAATTTAGAAGCTTTACAACATAATCTTCATCTTCTATCAGCTACCCCATAGCAAATCTTTTGTCCTTTCCCTTTTTGTTCAAGATTCAGCTGGCCTCTGCTGAAGCAGTAGGTGTGGTTGTTTTATAACAAGGCAAAGTAATAATTGATTGCTTACATCACTTAAATTTTTATAATTGTACTTCTTATGAACAGTAGCTTCCAACCGTTGTGGCTACAAAGGCTCTTCTGCCTTTAGGCAAATTGCTTTGCATGGAGTCAGTGCT
Organism: Merops nubicus; assembly: GCF_000691845.1. NCBI lineage: Eukaryota > Metazoa > Chordata > Aves > Coraciiformes > Meropidae > Merops > Merops nubicus. Next base: position 177,986 of record NW_008586140.1, on the reverse strand, counting down.
TGATTATCCAGGGTAACAAGGGTGGGGTGGGGGTGGAAAAGAGAACATGGATACAACGGGAAACCTGTGAGTTAGGAAAAGTAATTGTTAGCTGTACTGCAAATCATGCAGTGAACATACAGCCGAAGGGGAAAGAAGGGAAATCAGTCATTAATCTACCCTGTTCTCCCACTCAAGTTCATCAAACAAACTCGTCTGCATTGCTTTTGGACTTCAGTCTAGCTTGGACGTGTCTGTGCTTGTAGCACAACTAAACTACAACACAGATGATACATCCACAGATACCTGAGAGCTGGTTATGTTGCACTTTGTTGGAGATGCTGAGCTGACTTGTGCACTGTTGGTCCCCTGTACCCCTAGTGTTCTGACAAGAGGGGGATCTCTCCCATTATTCCCATTAGCTGATCTAAGCTGTGCTATGGAAGCAAATGCCTGAAACAAAAATAACCTTGTTTAAATGAGGAAAATATGTATTTCATGACAGATCTGCCTCTTCTGAAAAGGCATAGAGAATGTTTCTTAATAGGTGTCACATCTAAATAAAAAGATGTGCTACCTGAAGTAAGACTTAATTTCACAAGTAGTGTGATAGTTTAGGGGTTGCCAGGAGACTAAGCTAGTTCTCTGTTGATTCATGACTTGCAGAGGCTGGTTCAATGCCTGTTTGCACTCCCTTTATAGTAGCTTATGTCCATCCACTTAAAGGCACTGTACTTGGCCCCAAATCCAACCAAAAAAAACCCTGAACAATTTTGTAGTGCATATTACTGTATGTAATGTGTGTGAAGCAGTTCTCTGAGACTACAGGAGATGTTTATGATAAAAATATGCTGTCCTGTCTCTAACCTGGTTCAGTCTGAATTATGGTCATGTTGTCTCTTGTCAACACAAGTGATAAAGCACCAGCAGCATCAATATCAATGAATTCTTCCAGAAGCCTTGTGTCTTGCCTGCAGTATAAGAAAGCTAAGTTTTCATTTTCCCCTTCTCTTTTTATTTCCCTTCCCTACATCTAACTCCAGAAGCTTCTATTTGACAGCACAAATTGAGTAGGTTAGACATGGCCATCCATCTGTGTCACCGTGACTTTTGGCTGCCTGTCATAGAACATTGGCAGTTTCTTTTGCTGTCCCCCTCTGTGACACATGGAATTATAGAAGTCAAGATTTCTAGAAGCTATTAATGTTGAAGGGGAGGATAAAATCTTAATTGTATGCAGTCCATGCAGCAGCAGAACATTTCAAATGTAGAATAAATTTGGCCTGTTAAAGATCTTCTTGGAACAAGGAATTGTTTGGGCAGAGGTACACACTGAAACAAATAAAATCTTCTTTGAAGTGATAAGTATTTAATTCTGAGGATCACATTTGAATAGTAGAACTGTTACCTTTTATTATCCCTAGGGAGCATGGTATCTGTTCTAGGAACCAGTTCAACATGGTATCTTAAAGTATTTTTTGGGACCACACAGCTTACAGCCCCAGAAATCTCAGTAGTGTAGATGTAGGGGATCTAAATGTAGAGAAAAGTAAGTACTATAAGTTTTTAATTATTAGAATGCTGGTAGTTTAATTCAGTGTAATACTGTTCAGCATGTGGAGCAAAGCTAGTACAAAAGATAGAATTAAAGTGGTCTAATGGTAAGTAAATGGCTAGCTTGTGCAGTGGTGCTAGTCTACAGGTGACACTTCCAGTAGTGATTGAGAAGGGCTGACCATTCTGAGTGTGCTGCCAATGAAGGAATCGCACATTTGGGTCCTGTGTGTTTGATTCAATAAATGCAAATGATGGCACAATCAATGCCTAATGAAAATCCTCTTATGAGACTGTCTTAATAGGATTACTTTCCAGAACACAGAATTGTGAGGGATCTTGCAGGTCACAGGGTGTGCTTTCTCATTTGGGGATAAGCCCTTTGCATTTGGTGTGAGTTTTTAATGGAGTAAATATTTTATGATGTTTCTTTCCACATTATTTCATAGACTTCAATATACCTTTTAAACCTTTTAGATACTAGGCTCTTTGCCACGCTCTTCTCAAAATATAGGAAGACATATACAAAAGACCAATGCTTGCTTGGGATGGGCTTATCTGGACTTTCACTCTGGGGTGAAGTTTAAATAGGTTGTAAGTGTACTTTAGGTCTGTCCTTACTCTGGGCATCATTGGGCTCAAGTGATGGCCACGGTGGAGGAGCAGAAGTACCAAGTGATCTACAGCATCTTACTACTTTATAACAAATCTGTCTTCTGAGTAGATATCTACAGACTCTAGGAGAAATATGCTCACTAATATGTCATAGAATTAATTTACCAGTATTTGGAAAATATATGATGTTGGCTGCTCAAGATCCTAATTTATTTTAGCACTCGAATGATAATTTAGATATCTGCTTCAAAGAAGTTAACTCTAGTGTGGTACAAATGACTTGTTCTACTTTAGGTGACCAATCTATAACATTTTTGACACATTGACTTCAAACACAAAGAATGGCTCGAACTTTTAGAATTGGTTGCTTTACATTTTAAAAGATAATACCTGAAGCACACATTTCTGTTTTTTTTTTTTTTTTTTTCCTCAGAAGTTTAGATATTCTGGAATAAATGCTTGGAACTTTTTGTTATGCTGGTAGTAATTTTAGGCTTACTGTCAAACACTGTAGTCCTGTTGCTGGTGCAGAGGGAAAACTGTGTAGTCTTCTTTCTAAGAAAGTCAAGAGGACTCTAAATTTGGAGTTGAGTTCCTCCTCTTAATATTGAAAGCTGAATCCTTCAAGTGCATAACCTACTATGGAGAGGAGTGCTGGTGGGAACTAGCTCACTGGTAGCCAGAAACATCTCAGCTCTTTCTTGAGCTGTCACTATAGTACTAGATTACTAGTCCGCTTAGCTAAAGATTTAATTGACTTGCCTATAGGTATTCAGCTGCTGGTTGTTTATCAAGACCAAACTCTTACACAGAAGACTTACTTTCATGTCTTGAAGTAATTCTGATAACAAAGAATGCATTTATATGAGGAAGCAAGGTATCAGTCCTTCACTTTATAATTTGCAGGCTATCTTGTCTTGCATTGCCTGCAACAGAGGCTTCCAGGACTAATGTTGTGAAAGCAAACACCTAAACAAACTTTCCTCTTTTTCTTCTTTTCCAGTAGGTCTCTGAATGCTTTTTCTTTTCTTTTTAGGCTTATACTGGACTTGACATTAAAATATGTAATGTCTGCATTTGATATTAGAATTGTTAGCTCTTACTCTGGGTTAATAGCTTGAAGGGCACTGCATGTAGGAAGTGGAAGAAAGCAGGGATGTGTGCCAAAATACATTTTGGGAATCGTGCTGGTGAGAAGCACTGGAATCAAACAGGGGTCCCATTCAGTCTTTAGCTCCCTTCTCCCAATATTTGTTGTCTTTGGTGGGATAGTCACAGTAGATGATCCCACTTCCTAGATCTGTAGCTGTTTAGTGTATTCATTTTAGGGATCCTTCAGGCACTCTTCTTTCTTTGTCAGCCCAAGGATTTGACTGGGGAGTGGTGTCTCTGGCCCCTGTGGAAGAGAAATGCCTGCTTTTTAAAGCCTGTTAGAACTCTTGCTGATATTTTTTGACACCAGTGAACCAGAGCCAAAACTCATTGACTGCCAGTCTCTGGTCTGCCCACTGCTCAAAATTAGCATCTTGGGTAAGGGAAAGGTCTCGCAGTCCTTGATATGTAGAGCACACTGGCACCCACTTGCCACTATGCAGACCCCAGGCACCACTTGAAAGAATGTCTTGCTACAAACCGTGAGAAGTTCTCCAGTTCTCTTACAGACTAAATTTCTTTAACAAGATGACATTACTCCTAGATTCTGCAGGATGTGAGAGCACTTGTTTTTGTACTACTGCATAAAACGCTTCCCCGCTCCCCACCTCCAGAAGGCAGACTTGTCTACCATGTCAGATCTGACAGGACCTAATATTTCTGACTAAAGAAATACTGACATTTGAAAACTATCTCTTATTCCAAACAATAACACTTTAATTGGCTAGTAAGACAAAAATGCAGTGAGAAGACTATGACTGTCAGGTACTTGATGTACCCATACTTTTATTGCAGAAGTCAATTTACACACATCTTCTCAGCAAAGACAAAAATCAATACTGGAGACCAGCAGATTACTTTTACAGGGCTGCTGAAGCTGAGGTGAGCCATTTAGAGGCTTCATTATCTCACGTGCTTTTTCTTTGTGTTCTTGCAAGTGATCTGATGGAGTAATTAATCCTTGAAGTTCCCCAAGAGGCAAAGCTACTTAATTGCATTGCTGTTTAGCCTAAATTCCCAGAGTGCAGAGGACCTGGTGGTGTTTCTGTTTAGTGAAAATGTTTTCTTAAAGTGTAGCCCTTGGATCTTTTTCACCTCCACTCTTAAAAAACTAACCAACCAAAACCAAAACAAAACAAAAACCCACCATAAACAAAAAAAACACCACCACCAAAAACAAAAAAAAACCCCCGCCCCGCCCCCCCCCCCAACAAAGAAACAAGAAAACTGCAAACAAAAAACAGGCAATGTGTCCAGTTTGACCTAGTGTGGAGTCTCAGTTGTCAGGGGTCACACTAGGAGAACATGGTACCACCTTGGTGTGAATGAAGGAGAAAACTGCTGATGAATTTTAGGGTGCCTCTGAAGTGCTAGGTCAGTACTTAGGAAGCTTAAGCTATTATTTAATAATAATAATAATTAAGTTTTATTCCTATCTGAGAGGGAAATGGATCTTTTGAGACGCTAAAAGGCCAGTTTGAAGCATGGTGTGTGCTTTCCAAATAAATCTGTATTAGCATGGAAATGCAAGGATGAGGTGTGGTAATCTGTAACTGTCAAAATGCCATGCATGTTCCTCCTGTGTGGTCTAGCTGCAGAGCTCACAGCACACTCAAACTTTGCTTCCACGCAGGGCAGCTGACTCTCACAAGCACTTTTTTCCCTTAGGCAAGCTCTCTTCAGCCTCTCTGGTTCACCATTTCCCTCTGTGTGGTGCAACCATACAGTGTGGGCTTAGCTGTTATCAAACTATTGTATTCTTCCCATATGCAGAATTATGTAAAAATTGCAGGGAAGCAATCAACTGTTAGTCAAATGTGGAGAGTGACCTGCCACTGTGAATCGGGCAGAGGTAGGGATGTCCTGTGAGTGCTATGTGGGAACTCATTCTACTGGCCAAATCCTCAACATGCCACCATTTAGAACCCTCCTGGTGGCCTAACTTCTGTGACTCTCCAGGATGACTATGTAGCAGTGATTTATTTTACAACATGTATTTGCTAATACCAAACTATTTCTGCCCTGTGTGAAAGTGGATGGTGACAAAAACCACGATGTGTCCTTCCTGTCTGCTTAGGAGTGTTTTAACAGAAGTGACAACCAAGCGTAGACTTAGTGTGTCCTATTTTTATATCGTGAACACGAGGCATTTGCTTTGGAGACAGCACTTGATTTTTAACAAATGTCTTGCTGAGATTGGATCCTTGTCATGGATATGTTTAGGAAGTGCTGAATGCTTCTCTTTCTCTGCTCAAAGTACTTTGTGATCAATGCCTCTCCTTCATTTAGCAATTTCACACTCTAGCAATTCCTTTAGACTTCTGTAGAGATGCACAAATGAGACAACAATTCATTAACCAGCATGTTATGGGTATTTTTGGATAAGCTGAAGTTGTTTTGACAGTTCGGTTATGAAAATGGTGAAATACCAGTGTTAGTACTAAAGAAGCCCAAATGAAGTCTAAACCTTACTGTGACTGGATGTCAGTTCTCTATGCTTACTAATGACGCTGCAGTTGCAGAGTGCAAGATTCTTTACTTTCTCTGTATAATGAGCAGAAGTGTAGTTTATTTCTTTAAAGTTAACCTTACGGCTGAATGGAATACCTGATGTGCTCTACTAGTATTGGCAGTTCTTTTTGGGGAAACAGGGATTTTGGTGTCCTACAATGTAATCCTGTTTGATGTCCTAAATCTGTAATCGCATCTTCTCACCAATAGATTTTTATTCTCTGTTATGATAAAGGTATTAAAACTGTAGCCCTTGTAATGAGGGACTGACATTTACTGTCCAAGTTATGGGTACCATGAGGTATAGAGCTCTCAAAATTCAGAATCTCACAGCATTTGGTCTTGTATTTCTTGTAGTGCTTGTTTTCCATAATTTAGTAGCATTGGCATGAGTCCCAGAGAACTTGCTTCTCCACCTTGTCTTGCCCACACCTCCACCTGCTGGCTACCTCCCTGTTTTACTGCCTGTGCCTCTAGGGTAATTTATCCTCTTAGGATGCATGGTACAAGGATGCATATCCTGCTTTGAGAACTGCTCTGAAATGTGAGTATTTGAGAGGTGGAGTGGTTGGGAACTCTTTGGAACCCTTGTCCTAGAAAGTGCTAAGGCTGCAGTTGATGATAAGGCTCTGAGGAGATGGGCATTTTAGCTTTCTCCAGCTAGTTCTCCACTGCCAGCAAGTGGACGTCAAGTTTTCTGCCAGTAAGTTCTGTGCTGTCCTAAACACCATGTCTTAGACTAGTGGACAACAGATATTCCTCTTTCCTCTAGAGCTTGCTTCTGTCCATCTGTAATAGACAGTAGAATGTTGTCAACTGCCTCTGAACCAATGGGGAGTGTTGGGTTATCAGGGCAAGGTAGGAGAAGACCGGAGAAGCAAAGGGACAAATAGAAAGTTGGATGGACCTGGAGAGGCAGAAATAAGGCCAAGATGGTACAAGTGTATGGTAGGTTGCTTCCCTTGTCTCTGTTCTTTTGTGTTATTTTTTTTACTAGTGTGTACTGATCCAGGTATGTGAGTATATGTCTCCTTTCCTAAACTGTAATGACTTGATTCTAGCAGCAGGAGTGTGGGCAGTAGAAGGTGCAGGATCAGTGATTATTCAGTAGCTTGTTTTTTTCCTGTGCCCCCAAGTCCCTGATCCGTCTTGTCCTCTTCTGTCTTTCTCTTCTTAAATGTTCACAGAAATATTCACAGTTATGCAAGAGAGAACTTCAAGTCAGAGGTTGTAGGGACAATGAGATTGGCAGTAGTTTGTTACAATTTTGCTTCTCTTGCTGTAGAGGTTGCTTTTCAGACGCTTGTGCCATCTCACTCCAAGCCTATCAGCAACAGATGAAATAGTCTTTGTAAATGGCCGTTTCCTCAAGACTTTTCTGGGATGATAGGTGTTCTGTAAGATAAATTGTTAACAGTCGAAGGAGTCTCTCATGGAACAGGAAATACTGGTTCCAAATATCAGAGGTACAGGCTGTCGCAAAAATGAACTAATAAACAATTTTGAGTTGGTGTTTTGTACTTTATGCCTCTTAGAGGCATGTGGTGAGGCAAATTTTTAATAGAAGCAATTTTCCACTCACCAAGTCCAGCTTAACAGTTGCTTAATTTTAGTGTTCCAGCTGTGGTACAAAGAGTTACTGTTAGAAAATGATGGTCTTTCAACATTAGACTAAAAAGTGACCTGTTCACCCTCTCACATTATGACATCTGCTGTTACTGCAGACCACTACCATTTTCTCATCCTTTTGACTTTTAAAGGAAATCTTTACAAAAAGGCAAAACCTGAACTATACATCCAATTATTTCCATAGTGCTGAACATGAGCACTAGGGACGTGCTCCTGAAATACTGCAGCAGACTGGCTGGCTATGCCTTGAAAAAGCAGGTTTCTTCCCTTCTGATTTTCACAGCTGCTGTCTTAAGCATAAAAGCAGCGAAGTTAGAGTATGTTTGACTGTTGTCTCACAGTGTCTTGTTTTTTATGTTGATTCTGTCCTGTATGATTATTTTTTAGCAGGTTTCTGGTGTGTGTTTTTTCATTTCAAATGGTCAGTTAACAAATCGGTGTGAAGAACACTGCATTCAAACCTAGCCTGGGAATTTCTTGCCCCAAAAGATAAAATACACAGAGGAGGCAAAAAGAAGGGAAGCCATCTGTCAGTTAGCAAAGACTGGCTTGCAGAGGAGCTGTGCCCAGAGCAGCCAGCTTTCAGCTCTGCTGCTGTAGGTGAGGAGTCTTTTCTTGCTGCAGGGTAAGGAGAAGGGGTGAAAAAAATAGCATGTGGAGTGTGCATGTTTTAGGAGGGAAATGAATATATGCAAAGATGTGCCTGTTTGGCATTACTCTGACTTGGTGTTTAAGATACATTTGAGATACATTGAGACATGGAGTGAAAGCTGGGGGAAAAGGAGGGTGATCTCATCTCTCCTCTCTCTTAAATTATGAACCCACCCCTTTCAAATCTTTTAAGGCTTGTTATGGAGCAGCAGCAATGCTGAAGCTGACTTTTGGTCAAAATGTGGCAGTAGAGCAGTGGCTGACAAGGCTGGCTGGCAGTAAAGGAAGGAAGATCTGAATGCCCTGGGACAGCCCCAGCCCCAGGCATCTCCTTGGGGATGTGGGCCTGGCTCAGCAGGGTCTGTGGGGAGCTGGAGACCTGCTGCAGCATTGCTGGGGCAGGGGCTGATGTGAGTCCAGAGGCTGATGTGGGTCCAGGGCAATGAGGGACCCTCACAGGACCAGGCCCCTGGGGACATGGCACTTGAATGTGGCTTCTGGGACTGGCTTGCCTGTGAATGGAGCTTGCTTTAGGATATGTTCTTACAAAAGCCTTAAGTCCTGGGTGTTTCTTAATGTTGTTAGGGGCAAATGGGGAAGTTTGGCCTTGCAGGGAGAGCTCTGGGTCTGAAATGAGCTGTAACATAGGGGTGTGAGGTATGTTACCATGCCTGTCAGACCGAGCATTTGAAGATGTTGGTGCTGACCCAGCTTACTTATAACCAGAGCAGCTGTATGGAGCCCAATGAGAAGGTCTGTGTTGCACCATTAATGTACTTTTTGTGTAAAGACTCATTTTTTTGAACCACCTTTGTTTGGCCATAAAACCCCTCTAAATGTCAGTTCCTGAAACGATGTTTCTTATCTTAGTTTCCTCATATCACAACGGTTTGATCTGCTGAAAGATGCTGCTTGCTACAGACTGTCAGTGCTGAGGATGAAGCGGGCACAAGGCAGAGCAGGGGAAGGGAGAGGGAAGGGCAGGCTGAGCCCAGACTACGTGGGTGCAGTGTGCAGGGACTGCAGTCCCGTGGAGGATGGCGGGCTGGCCAGAGCACTTAAAAGCAGCAAAAATGGTAAGAGCCCAAGTACTGTTTCTGATCCAGTATTACTCCAGAAGTTGGCCATGCAACCTTCTCCTATCACTTGGTCATGGCAGTGCCGTGACAGAGTACACATGATAAAAGGAAGCACGGGAGCTGATGACGTTTCTGGTTGTATCTTCATAACGTTTGGGGTACTGCCTGACCTATAAAGATTTCTGCAAAGATTCATGTAGGTAAGGGACAAAGGATTAAACTTGTTGGTTAGTAGTTTCTTTGCAGCAATATAAGCCAGTCTTGGCTGCTGCTGTGCTACTGGTGCCTTAAAGAAAACTAGCAGCAGGCTAATGGCAGTTTTGGAAACAGAAACTTATCCTGCTCCATTCTATTCATTTGCAAAGAGAGGAACATTTCTGATCCTAAGGATCCATTCAACTGCCAGTATTAAGCAGACATCTCAAGCCTGTTAATGTAACATTGAGGACAGTCAAGCTACTGAAAGACATTTTTAAAACTGAGATGAGTTTAAATTTGACTCTTAGAGAATTTTATTCTTCCTGTTTTCCAAATAAACCTTTACACTGCTTTAATTCTGAAGCACAGTCCAACTCGAGTGCACAAAGGTTAATGAACAAAGCTTCAGAACTAACGGCTAGCTAAGTATTTCTTCCACGTCAGAGATGGAAATGATTGCTTTATGACTTGGCCAGCGTCACAGATGTACTTCATAGGAAGATCTTACTGTAAGGTTGTTGGACTCATTCATCTAGTTTTATTGCAGGACTACCTTCATTCACTATTTTTAATTCCTGTTCTGTGAATGTGGAGCTCTTCACGCCATACTTCCTTGTGAACTTCTGCAAGCCCTGGGTAGCAGTCTTGTAGTGTACAAATGAGTTTGGTGTTCAGTTGACATGTTTATTCTGTCTCTTCTCCAGAGAGCCTTGCATGTAAAACATAGCCAGATGCAGAGCTGGTGGCTAACCTGGGCTTCCAGGCGTCTTGCACTTGGAAGCCAAATGGATTACTGCATACCTAGGTACTTCAGTCCCATATGGCTGCTGCCAGGACTGCTGGGGTGTTGTTCCCAAAGCTGGGTTTTGGATTTTTTCTGCAGGTAAACTGAGCTGCTCTGCATTTCCCAGTGAACTGTGGGAGCTTGTCTGTCCTTGGGGCATGTTTTGAGGGGGAAGGGAGGAAGATATTGTGGGAAAGCATCAAATGACTGAAATTGCTTTAGGGCTGTAATCAAAGGGCTATAATCATCAAAAGGTGGAAGAGTACCAGCCCACAAGTAAGCAGCAGTAGGGTTTTTGCCTGTAGCTCCAAGTAGGCCAGAGCGGCTGGGAGTGGGGTGCTGAGGAGCTCATTAGGAAAAATGTACGAGTAAAGACCAAAGCTGACTTCCGTAAAATAAAGTGTTTAAAAAAAGGCCAGAACAGTTTCTTGTGGAAAAAAAAAAAAAAAAAAAATCAAAACAATACAATAGCGTTGCTTTGGCTACTAGGGGGATGGAAAGATGCATTGATGTAAAACTTTGGCCCAGTGCTCAAAACAACTCTTATCACCTGAGTCAGACTGCCAGGTTGAACGTGGATATAACATAAGCAAGCCACCAAGCTGCACTTACCAAAGGATGAGTAATTTTTAACTGCAAGTTTAATTTGTTCTCACTTGTTCATCTGTATGTTTGAAATCTGCCTTGTAGATTGGAAGCATAACCAGCTATTATTTCTGTTTTGACTCTATTTGAAGTATTTCAGCATTTCTTATGAATATCCCCTATTTGAGGGTATACATTCTGGACTCTCTTCCATTAAATTTTTTTTTCTCTACAGCGACATGTAGGAACTTACAAATTAACCTGCGTTCCTTACTATCTTTGCATAAGTAGTAATCCAGTCCTACATCTGAAACCACAGCAGTAAATGAGTTCTGGTCTGCATAGAAACAAGGTGAAACTGATGTCTTAATTTTTCTAATTAAGTACATAATTATTTAATCCCTTTGTATTGGGAAACAGTGTTGCAAATTTGTGTATTCTGGTTTTGAATATTTGTGTTACAACATGTCTTTGGATTTGGCTTGACTTTATTCAGTGGTAGATGCCAAAGGCACTATATGAAGAATTTTCAGTATTTTTAAACTGGATTACACATGAGTGCTCGTAGTGCAGCTTATCTCCTGTGGGTGCAGCTGTAGGTAATTGGGATTTTAAACAAAGGAATATTGGACATGTTTGATTTTAGTGAAGTGTGGTAATAGATTCTGCCACCTTTTTTTAACACTATTCTACAGAGCAGTTAAAAAGCTTGCATTAGACTCTTTCCTGTTGATAAAATGCTCTCTGAATGCCTGTATTCTGCTGTGCTGAAAAGATTGGGCAATGGCTGCTGCACCCATTTCATGTTCAATAGAATTTATCCTGTGAACTTTTGTTCTGGAAGGTAGCACTGCTTATTATGAATGTAGGATTTATTAAGGTGTTGACTCCTGTGCTTGGCACCATATGTGCAGAACCTTTTGTAGCATCCTTTGTGCTTATCTAAGCTGCCTGCCTGTGGGAGGAACATGGGTACAGAGTCCTTTATATGTGCTTCCTACAAGCTGTGAAGATGTTTTTGAGGGGGTTGCTCTATCTTCTCTCTTCCAAACCATCTGGGTTTGGAAGAATTTTACCAGGATTAACAGTAGCTATTTGGTAGCTTTGGGCAGTAAGGAGAAAGTGGGCCCTCAAACAGTAGTCAGATGTAGATACTTCAGAAACATCTCAACATTTTTCTCTTTTTCAGAAAAGAGTTGTCTTTCCCCCAGTCCTTTACGTTGTCTTTTAGCCAGTAGATAGAGACCTTTTAAATGACCCAAGGTGTCCAAGCCCTCTGTCGCAGGAGGGAGTCAGACATTTCTCAAGCTGTTGCTCTGACAGTGAAATTCAGTAAACAGAGGCACACAAGGGTGGAAAGTGTGGTTACTGCTGTTCCTGGAGGAACTGTAATGTCTAACCAGGTACTTGTTCTGGAGACATTCTCAAAGGGGTGAGGTGAACTTTAAACTATACATTCACTGGTCATTTGAATGATTAAGAAGGCTGGTGGGAAGGAACTGATGATACCACTTTGTTCTGACTGGTATGATCCTGTGCCAGCCAGTGCCTCTTCTGAGCTACATTGAGAATGCTTTGGCCTGGTTTGCTGGAGCAAACTTGTCTCTGGAGGTTGCGTGTATGTGCAGCCCAGTTCCCATTAGTTAGAAGAAGTCTATCCAGGAGGTTGGATTCAGACCAATTACTGCATGAGAAAATTCTCGTGCTGCTTCTTCATTTTGGCATGCTTACTCTCCCTGACCAGCTCTTGGAAAAGCACTAATGTTTCTTTAGCATTTGAGGGTATAAGACTACTCATCCAAACTTTTAATTTGAAATGAGGTATTCTGTTATTAGCTGTAGCTTGAAGTGATTTTCAGATTCCACTTGTCACTTTGATGATGCTTTTTCTTTGTTTTGTTTCCTTGTTCATTGGTAAGAGAAACTGTTAAAGAAATGCGCATCCTTTGCAGCTTGTGGGTAAAGTGGTGTGTTAACATGTTTTAGAATACCAGATTCCTTTAAAACTCTTTTTAGGCAATTGTTGTGCCAATGACCAGGCCCAACAAAAATGATACAGCCAGCAGGAAGATGAACCGATACACAGACTGTACTGTAATCAAAAAGGACATTCCATGAATGATCACTGGGGGTACAAACAGATCAGTCAGCTGGTACATAATCGATGCCACCCCCAACGATCCCACAAAAGATGTGACTCAGCCCACAACAGGTGGTACAAACAGAGACCCAAGGTTTCCCATAGCTGGCATGGGAAACAGCCAGACCAACAAGGTAAGCATATAAGAAAAAGGTGCCCACATGGCAACTCTCACCCAATCAGCCCACATTCACAAAGGTCTAAACAGACCAGGGCCCAGCTCCAGGGAGAGTCAGGAGGTCTGCCCTGAACCAGGAAGCTCTGGGGAGTGCACTCCACAGACAGACACTCCTGACTCCCTGCAAGTGGTCCCGGCTTTTATCCCCAAGCAGACACCTGACCTTTGTCAACTCAATGCGGGACCCCTGGGGCTCATTTCCCTTCTGGCTCTCCCTGCAGGACCGGCCGCACCCTGGGGGGAAGCTATAAGGCAAACTCACCACCTCTGTATGAAGGGCTGTGGGAATCACCCATATGTCAACCTTAATTCGGGGCTCGGGGGTCAAACCCCAGCATTTCAGCAATGTAAGTTGGAAAGCGTGATTTATGCAATTGTGATGCTACATGGGGAGTCCTCTAAAGCTCAGGTTTCTAATTTTTGTGGGAAAAAAAAAGGCTTGGGGGTTATCTGAGGACTGATTTAACACTACCAGTTTTAAGAGGGTCCTCCTCCATTGCAGAAAGTCTAAGCTGGTGCTACAAGATATTTAAAAGCTGAGCAAGTTATTTTTATAGACATAAACACTTTTTCCAAGCTTGGAATAGCTTGCTGAACCCCTTAAAATACGAATCCTGAAAGCTGCCTCTCTGGCCAGCAGCAGTTTGGATTGCCACTAGAACAGGGTTGGTTGTAATTTAAAGGCACTGAATGTATTTGTTTCCACTATTAAGCTAAAAGGGCAAGCTAAAAATGTTTGGCAGAAAATCTGTGTGTCTTTAGCTGTGCTAACTCTTACAACACTTGCCTGAAATCAGCCAGAGGAGTAATGGTTATCGTAGCATGGTGGTAACTGTAGAATTCAGTTGCCTGTTTTCTCCAATAGACTTAAGAGTGTCAAATACCCCCTGGTGTATCTTCACTGAAGGGAATATCAGAATAGCTTGGGTTGGAAGGGACCTTTAAAGGTCATCTAATCCAGCCTCCCTGCAGTGACCTACCTGCCATCTTTATGCTTTATTAGATGTAGTGAATCCACACAGGTAAGCAGTTATAGCTTACAATATATTCTTAAAAAAGGAAGGGCTTTATTTGGGCACCCAAAAATCAAGATGTGAATCACAGGAAGCTCACACTTGCTTAGCTCCATTGCTTCCTAACCTGTGTTGTTGTTTCTGCTCCATGTAAGAACACATGTGGGTGTCACAAATATGGTATATAGCTCTCTCTTGAGTAGCTCTGATGTTGATCTCTGGACAGAACAAACATAAATCTGCTACTCATAGCAGATCATAGTGCTATCTTTTAATTATTTTTGTTTGAGAGACAATATTCACTTTAAAGTGGATGTTGTCTTAAAGAAAATTACCTGTAAGTAAAAAGTCAGACTTTGATGTGAAACTTATTTTCAAGCTACTAAACATCCCCTGAAGACACTTTGTTGATGTGCCATTTCATTGGCAAAGGGAGTCATTGCTCTTTTGTGTGCCACAGTTAAAATAACAAACAAAAGAACAAAACAACCCACCTCAAAAGACCCCAGTGGTCCTGTGTGTTAGCCTGGGAGCCAAGTGAACACTCCTATCTACAAGAAGACTTCTGGGAGTCAGCTGTTTTGGGATGCTTTGGGTGTAGTTTGTGCTGCAAAATATTTTGACAACTGAAATATTTTAATGCAGGAAGTAACAGAAATATGAGACAGGAGCAGCATGGAGCTTCATCTCTTATCTTTTTTTCCCAGGGAGGTAAAGGGAGTGCCTTACTTTGATCTTATTCCCTTCCTTCCACCTGCTTCTGCGTGCACATTCATGCAATTTTATGTCTGAAGACTTGATTATCGTCTCTGGTGTTCCTGGAATATCTCCCATTTGGGAAAATCTGTAGGTGGAAAGAGAAACAGGTCTGTGAGAATCTGGAGGAGCAAAGATTATAGGATTCTTCCTCATGAACATGTTCTGTACCGTGACTGAGATCAAACTCAGCGGGGTTTCTGTTTGTGGAAAGTTTGTGGTTACTTACAGTGAGAATTTTTTCCCCGGAATGGAAATAGGCTGCTGCAGCTACTTGGTGCATGTGCAGGTGGTTTGCAGGTTTGAGTTATCTGAGAAGGAGCTCCACTGAAGGACTTTATTGTGGATTCCTTGGGAGTTAGTTCCTTATCTATACCCTATGGGATAATGATGTTCTGCTCCCTATACATACTTCATGGCCACCTAAAGACTCTGGAATTAGACGTATGTGCTAAGCACAGTTGTGTCAGTGGGGACACTGCTGTCCATTTTATTTTAAGTTGTAATGTTTAACTGCTTGAAATTTTCTTCTCCTGCAGTTCCAATCCTGTCTTTGATTTCAAAGATGGAGTAACAGGATAAGAATGCAAAATAGTCATCTCTTTGAGGTGGGCTAATGAGAAAAATTATGTTTAAGAATGTTTAAGAACTATGTTAAATTATGTTTAAGAACCAGAGCAGAAGGGATGATCAGGTTGTATTACTTTTCTTGGGACCTGGAAGTAGAAAGTAATTTTCTACAGAAAAGACTGCTGTACTATATTGAGTAAAATAACTAAAATCTCTCCAAGTTAAATGTTTAACTTAAGGCAGGCTGGGGTGGGTGGGTGGGTTGGCTGTTTTTTTGGCATGGAAATTAGCATTTGTTGGGTGGTCCAAGTAGCCAGCTGGAAGTGCCCGTCTTTAGAGCTTTTGATGCATTTCATTTGATCTGATAGTGAAAAGTTCAGTCTTGAAATACCGTGTAACAGACTGGGAAAACTAAAAGACACCAATTATGATTGGTCATGTCTTCTGGTGAAGCAGTACGAGTAACTCAATCAGCCAGACTTTTCTGCTCTTAGTCTCATGTCCTGACTCAACCTTTACCAAGGTTCACTGGTTAACTTTGTCAAGATTTGGAGAAAGTCACTGACTCCAGCCCTCCTGAACTATGATAATGCTGTATGTTGCCTTCAGGATCAAAAATAGCAATAGTGAACTTCAGCTACTCCTGTAACATGAGGATACAGGTCTTCCATGAAGGTATGAGAGACACCATTAGTAAGATTCTTCTCCTGTGAGACAGACCTCTGTGTGATAATTGCTTGATAGTCCCTTTATAGTCTCCTGTAGTTTACTGTAGATGGATGATACACGTAGAAAGTCAGGTGAGCAAAATCCCAGCTTGTGAAGCCTGGGCCTTGGTAAAAAAAAGTCATTTTTTTTAGCTTTGCTTGAAAATATTGCCCGACATAAATTATTTTAATCAGATGCAGATCTCATTCTGGAAGATGACTGCTCTTGAGTTAGAAATGGCTGTTTATATACTAAGTGACTTTATGTGCATGAATTTTTATGTGATCAATGTGTTAGAAAGGAGAAGCTAACCTCCAAGTGCTTCCAAGATGCAAGATAGTGGAAGGGAAGTGAAACTTACAGGAATGAGTAGCTGAAGTGTGAATCCAGGTAAATTCCTTGAATGGTTTCTTGAAAGCCTGCCAAAGGCTGGAAGGTAGTCATCCTCCAGAAAGAGGAAATTCATGCTGCTACAGCCTCACCTGATGCTTGTTCAAGCTGATCTGGCTCCTTGCTGCAAATATATTGTGTTGGCTGACTTCAAGATAAAGAAATTTTGAGCACAGAAATCATAGCACAAAACAGTAAATAATTTAGACAAAGTTGATCTGTCTCTTGACTCTTTAATGTCTCTTGCCAGCAGCTTTTGAATGATGCCAGCGATCTTATGATTAAAATTATTGATGGCTGTTGCAGGAGCTTTTGCAAGGACCAGGCAACTAAGATCAGAGCTCTATTGTGATAGGCACTTAGTGGCAAACACAAATGAGATAGAGTACTGCCTGAAAAATGTGGTGCTGAGGTGTCTAGTGTTGGTGGGTGTAGTGCACCCAAATGAGCTTGTGTAGGATCTGTCCAAAAGCTGTTGGTAGCCTAAAGCTCTAATCTGAGGTGGCTTGCCTCAAAATGGCATACTGAAGATGAGACATTATGGACCCTGAAAAGGTTCTGGGTGCCAGAAGGTTTAACATAATATTTCGCTTGTGAACACAAAGGTGGCTTTCTGAAAGGGTACACTAAGAACTTGCCTTTTGTGAGCTTACAGAGACAGGGGCATCAGCTCACTGGACATCCTCTCAAGACTCTCTAGTAAAACTTGCAGTTTTTCTGTACAGGGAGACGTTCAATTACTGTTAAAATGCAATAAGAAATGGCATCAGCAAAATTACTTCTAACTATGGTATTTTTACAACGTAAACATGTCTTTCAGGCCCCATGACACATGGAATAAAGCTTCTAGCCTCTCTTCATGGGACTTTATGGAGAACTGGGCTTAAGACTTCTAAATCCTAAGCAAACTAGCTACTCTAGCTACATGTAGTGCTAGAGCAAAAGACATATCTTGTGCTTAGCTGTTATATGGCCAGGGAGGAGTACACGTAGGCATTACATGGGTGTCTTATGGCTGTGGGAGTGCAACATGCTGGCATTGCCATATAGGCATTATGACACCTTTGTGTAGGTGGGGCTGAAGCCTATGGATGTAGATGCATGAGTCTTTCAGTGATCAAAGTTTGCCTTTAATTTTAAAACTTCACTTTTACCTAGTGCTAAGCAAACACATTCATTATTTGGTTTGCTCTAAGACGTTGGTCTGTTGTACTAAAGACTAAAAAAAGTTAGTTATTTTAAGTCTCCTGGTGTAGAGATTCAGCTGCTTTTATTTAGGAAAGCAGAACTTCCCATCTTCTTCAGGCAAACTGTGATATACCTTGCTTGGGCACTGCAGAAATAAGTCTCCTTATTTGATGCTTCACTGCAGAAGGGCTCTGAGGAGCCCCAGGGCTGCATGTATGTCATGTTTTGCTGGCAGAATTTGCTGCAGCTGGGATTAGGGCTGTCATAACTGTGCCCTGCTCTAAAACCACACTGTGTGCTTTTCCTCGAGCGAAGCACAGAAGCTAAACTGTACCACCTGAAGGCCTTGAAGGGAAGCCTGCTGTCATGGGAGGTGATAGGGGAAGCAGAGGCATGTTTTTGTCAAAATGTGAATGTTTGTCTCTGGAGATGCCTCAGAACAAGGCCCCTACATGAAGGTCTGTTGGTGATCAGGTGGAGAGGCTCTGTCATGGGGAAGAGGTGGATTTTAGCAGAACAAAGCAAGGTGTAGCTGTGTGCTATGCTGAAAACCTTCTCCTCTAATGCAGCAGAGCTTGTGCTGTTTGAACCAGACTTCAACTCTGCCTGGTTATTTGTTTTCAAGAGCATCTGTCTTTGTTGTGAGGATCAAAGTACTATCTGGAGGTACATGTGAGGTAAAGTGTCTGAGATTGTTTCAGAGTTTGTGTGCCAACAACTTTCTTGGTGAAGAGCAGAGTGTATTTTGATGTTTGACTTGTTAACCCATTCATCCTTTTAAGACTTGTGCTGTACTGATTTCTCTATTTGGAATTCAAAGGCCGAAGGGTTAATATTTGACTTCAATCCTAGCTCTCCTGACTTGTGTTACACTTTATTTTTTTTTAAGATGCAAATTAGCTGATTTCACAAGTCAGTGGTTTCTTAGTGTAGTCCAGATGGTAATGGCTTTTCTCACATTTTTGTGCCTTTTAATGAACTTGGGCATCTTTTAGCATGGGGACTGACATGCTCTAAACTTCAGAATTTGAGCCTTGGGAAAGTTATTAGTTTAACCTTGATTCTTTTTATGCTAGCTTCTAGGAAGAGGAATTGAACTGAGATTGCTGTGACTTAAATTCTGGAACTAGGAGAGAGCTGTTTTGTGTCTCTTCATAATAGCTGGCCCTGACAGTTTAACAGAGCTTATTGACCATCTGCTTTGTCTAGTTTGCCACATGGCAGAGCAACAACTAAGCCAAAATTCTGGCTGCACAATGTATTAATTAAACAACTTGCTTGTGAACACTATCAAGATACTGGATTGATTGATTTTGTACACTTAACTTGACAAGTTTTTCCCTTTTGCTGCAGTTGCTGGATATTGAGCCAAAGAACATAAGATAGGTGGTGGGAAGGGAGATCTTCAGCTCTATGTTGGAGACCCTATTTGTCTCCCTGTCCTCTATCTTCTCTTATCCATTCTCAACAGATGGGACCTGGAGTATATTACAGCCTTGTTCCCCTGCTGCTACTTCTGACTGCTGCTCTTTGCCTCTCACAAAGCTGGCAAAAGCAACAGCTGTTTGATAATTTCCCTGTTTGAAGGCAGAGACATAGCAAGGGTAGAGGGGGAGAGACTGAAAGATTAGCCGTCTTGTTTGCAAAGGGCTAGAGAGAAAGGTTGTTGTCTCTTTTTTGAGAGCCAGTATCTCTTCTTGGCACACATTTAATGTTCTTCAATGTTTGTGTTCCTGGAAATGCAATGCCTCTTTCTCCGAGGGGAGAGTAGAAGTTGAGAACTTTAAGCAAATAGCATAGGTTAGGTCTGCATATCTCTAGCTGGAGGAACCTGACTCTGAGCTGCTTGTTGGTGTGACTAATTCTGCTCAAAGGCACAGCCTCCCGGGGAAGCAGTTTTTTAAATCAAGACTGTGCTGGTGGCAGAGACATGGAATATGCTCTCTGAAAGGGATGTGGAAAGACTTTGGCAATATCCAACAATTGTCTGCTTGATCAAGGGACATGCTGTAGGTAGCATCTCTACATCTAGAAGCCGAATCCTGTTGAGCTTGTTATAATGAACAGATGGCTTGTTAGTACGCTCTGCTGTGCTATGGCAAGCCATACTTCTTGCAAGGCAGTGCTAGCTATGCTTCCATTGCAGAAATCTGCATACAGATTCTTTTTTATTCTGGTAACTCTCTAACAACAGGTAACTGTTCATACATATGTGTATGTAGACACATATTTGTGGTCTGTTAACATGCCTCTGAGGGGTTAGTGTATATATAATGTATGTGTACACTGTATATATAGTATGGTGTTGGATGAAATAGTATTGCAATTCCACCAATCTGAATGAAGCCACTGTTTTCCTGTGTTTTTAATACACCTAAACTGCTGGAAATGCTTTGCATAGTATGTAAATAACTTCAGGAGAAAACTGAAAGACTGCTGTACACATTTGGATTCTGTCTGAAAAGCTATGTCTAGTCGGCTGCAGACAAAGCCCCTACTAACACCACCTTGGTTTTGCTTCTGGAAACTCAGTGCTAACCAGAAGCACCACTCTGATTGTCTTCTGTACTTCATGAGTTGCAGAGGATCATCTGATTTACATTGAAGTGCTTAGGATCCCAGGTACTCCTGCTGTGTGAGATCCTACAGAAGGAGGAAACTAGCTTTTAAGTAGGCATGGAATTTCTCTCCTTTCTGGGAAGCTTTGGTATTCCTGATAATTGATGGAGGCTCCTTCCGACATTTAAGGGATACTTGAGAAAATCACACTCCCTTTAAGATCTTCTTCCCCTCCCCACCTTTTTTTTTTTTTGTATGCCTACTGTGTAAATTAATATACTTAAAAGTAGTCTATCACTCTTTTGCTAACTTGAAGATGTGAGGATTATAGCCCTTCTGACAGGGCTCCAACCTCGTAATGGAGTGCGAGGCTTGATACAGCTCTTAAAAAATAGTCCCTTTCCAGAGCTGTATTTCAGTTAAAGGAAACAGTTGAAGCAGTTGTTTTCTTCAGCGTGTACATGGGAGCTGTGCTGCTAAGAAAGAGAAAAAGATTAGTGTTCATCCTTCATGGGTTGTTTGGGTTCTTTCCATTAAATTCATCCCAGTCACAATTTCTCTGTTCTTGAGATTGCTGGTCTATAAGTTCATCTCATTTAAGGACCCTCATCAGTCTTGGTCTTGCTCCGTTTGCCTGCATCATCATTCAGCTCCAGTGACTTGAGAGGGCTAGCAGGTATTGTATGAGCATCTGGAAATTGTACTGTTGTGCTGGAAAATGTTGCTTGTTTGTGTATTTGAGGAGCAGAGGGACACATCACTGCTTTGGCTCTGTTCTGTTTTGGGCTTGCTGACACTGTCATGATCGTGTAGCCCACCACAAGCTTTCATTAATCCACTGTGAAAAGTCTGCTGCTGGCAAGATAATGCATCCAGGAAGATGGTGGACTCTTTAGCATTGAAAAAGTAAAGCTGCAAGTCAGGTGCTTCAGAATTACTTTGTTTTTTCATTTGTATACCAACCCAAAATAACAAATATCTTGCCTTATGTTATATTTTTCTCCTTAATATTCTTTAAATGACTCTTCAGGCTATGGCTGTGGAACCACAAAGCTTTTATTCCTTAAAAAAAAAAGAAAAGGCAATATATCCATGTCATCCATTACTCTTATTTCTTCTGGAATGTCACTGTGAAGAGAAACACACATTTTTCTTCAGCCTGCAGACGTTTCCAACAATGCAGATGATTAGAGATTGCTGACAAGTCCTGACTTTGCATGTTTGTGTCTCTGTGAAAGATGGAGAAAAATATTTCAACATTTACTTTTGACAAGGAGGAGAACAAATTTTAGGCTGGCCACAGCAAAGTGAGAATTCACTTGGAAAGTGCAGTGTTTAAGGATCTGAGGATCTGAAGTGGGAGGTCCTGGTGATGCAAACAACTTTGGAAGGCAGTTAGGCAGGTATCTGGTCTTAAAACAGTTGCTGCAGATCATCTGCAGACTCTGTACATTGGTACTTCTCAGTTTGCATTTGGCAACACCATAAGGTGGGCTGGTTGTTTAGAGTGCAATTCTGTGGCAGTGAGCAAAGGTTTGCTTCTCTTGGGATAGATCAATGTGCCTATAGAGATGTAGGGAGCTTCACAGTGAAATGGGCAGAAGAATGCAGGAGGCATTGGGACTTGGAAGGGTTTGCCAGAAGCTTTTGTTTTGGTGGTGTTTTGGACTTTGTGATGAGCTCTTCTCTTGCTTTTGCTGGTCTGGTTGCAAGGATACGCTCTTAACGTGGAAGTGTGCAGTGCTTCCTTACAATCTGGTCTTAAAGAGTGAATGTGTATCATTGAAACTAAATGAATGGGAAGACAATTTTGCCAGGCAGGGCTTTTAAATCAAGGTAACCTAAAATGAAGGTTAAAGTCTGAATTCCTTTCCAATGTGCAACCTTTGGATGTAATAAAAGGATTTTGGAAAAAAAGAGTGAGCTAAAACTTACTGGCAATTAGTTGTTAGCTAAAATGGCATAAGATGATGTATAGGACCTGTGAGCACATACATCCGGTGGTGAATATGTGCTTTTGCAAATTTGAAGGGAGGGGTGATGCTGGAAGACTGAAATATAGCTGGGAAGATAATGCTTCAATGCAAGAAGAACTGAATGCTTCCACTGAAAAATCCCATTTTGAAAAGGATTTATATGCCCATACCAATGACAGAGACCAGAAGTCTGACCTTTATGTTAAGGTTTCACCTTCCAGCACTTAATTATTTTCTGTCTTCCCTTGATACAGACTCTTCAGATGAGATATATATATTAACTTGCCAAGTGGTGGAGAATCAGAGCTTTCCTTGTATACTTCTTACTGGCTTGTACTATTTTGCCTGTAGAGAAATGTTGGGGAAAGATGCCTTTTTCTAATTTAGCATCTGCATCGGCATGGCGATGGCTCCTCCTAGTAGACTAGGCAAGGACTTTCCATCCAGGAGAGGAAAGCACAAAGAGTTGTTTGCCTTATTCAACCAGCTGCATCAGTGTCATAGTTAAAACAATCTGATTTTTAGGGGCTGTCACAAATTTCTGGAGCTATCAAATACCTGTCTAGTGTAAAATGAGAGTAAATAAGTTGTATCTAACTCTCAACTTCCATTTCCCAAATGAACCAATGGAAGTATTTAAGTGATTGAAGCAGTCATAAACCAAGCAAGGCTTGCTGAACTGTTTTTTTGGCCAGCATGGCATTCCTAGAAGCTGTTCTGTTCCAAGTCAAAGCCTATTTTGGTTTCTCACTGTTGGATGCTTTATGGCAGGCAATCTGAGCAAGTGCTTCCTAAACAGCTGCTCATACAAGAGCTACTGTGTTTGGACAGACGAGAGTCAGCACTGCAAGTGTGTGACCCCTGACTAGTATTTCAGTCACCTATTCAAGCAACAGATAAATACCAAACTAAAAATAGCAAGTCCAGGGCCCAAGATAAATATTTTCAGTTACCTACATAATAGGTTCTTTGGAAAACTTGTTAAAATGCAGGTTATCAAGAAATTAATTTGATAAGAAAAGCGCCCCTAAGTAGTGTGTGCATGCAGTGGGGTTCTTTTTACTTTTATGAAAGCCCATTTAGTAGCTAATTAGAGGAAAAGTTACTCCTGTTTATTCTTTGCAAATTTCCTTGGCTGTCATATAATAAAAAAAAAAAAAAAAAGAGAGGGAAAACTCTTGAATGGAAGTGGAGGGAAGAAGAATAAAAGGACCTTATTTATCTTTATTGGCCAAGGTGCCTGCACAAGCCTCCAGTGCTGTTTATGGAGTTGGAGGCTGCAACCATACATACAGTTGCCTCCCTGCTGCTGATGGGGAGAGCACA
>NW_008586140.1:97441-154414 GCF_000691845.1 Merops nubicus | reverse complement strand
GCCCCCCCTGCGGCTGGTGGGGAGAGCCCAGCCAGTGAAGTGTGGCAGCCAGCCTGTGCTGGCTCTAAGGGCATCTAAGTAAAAAGGCATGACCTTCTCAAAGAGCACAGAAAGTCTGCCTGCCAGCCAAGAAAACTTGATGAGAGTGTTGGTGGCCAACAGTAGGCAGTGTGTCTGCTAGGGAAGCCCAGCCTCAACTGAGTTGGCAGAGTCTGAAGCGCAATGAATCTCCAATTTAGCTCTCTTAACATGTTATGCTTTCAGTGGCAGCTTTCTGGCCCTGTTACTAAGCCAAATGGAGAACTGTGGAAAGGGAGGACTGAGGTTTCTTCTTCTGCAGAGACAGTTTTAGAGCATTTGACTGAGGTCACCATGTCGTTCTTGTATGGTCTATATAAACACAGAAGGTGTATCTGACAGTAGTGATCACACTGATGCAGAAGCATACGGTGAATTTTAATGGCTGGTTAGCCTTTAATTCAGGAGAGCCCCTGACCTCCATGTGAAAATCCTGCTGCTGTCACTCTTGGGTGTGGGTAAGCCAGAATCTACGTGGGCGCAGCTCATGGAAGTTTTGGTACTTTTCTATTACAAGCCACAAATGTTATAAAGTGCTAGCTTCAGGTAAATACATCAGTGGTTTTTCAAGTACTTGCCCTTTTGTTGTGTGCTAAGCAGCATTGTGTTTTATTCAAAGCCTTGTTGGCATAACCATGTGGGAGTAAGGCAGTTAGATGTGATGTGCAGCAGAACACAGTGGCAGGAATGCGGCCCAGGTTTTCCAGTGCTCCAGTTCCAAAAACCATTAGTTGTATAGCCTCTCTATACTGAGCTATTCTCTGGAACTGGCTTTGCCTCCTTTTCCCTCAGTAACTTCATCTCAGTGAATGGTTTTGCACTTACCTTACAGGGAGACAGACTTACCTGTCTCCCGGTGCTTTAACTTAGCCTTCCCTTTGCCCTTTTCCAGCTGACTTTTGACACAGTTGGCTGTCCTTCTTATATGCTAATCGTGTTCTGATATAGGACCCACGCAGCTGACTTGAATTTAGTGTTTGGGCAGCCTGTAGCTTTAAGGAGTTTGTCTAGTGGAAATCATGGTGCGTTGCTGTCATCTTTCTACCCTTGAGCCTTCTAACTGAAGGGAAGTCAAAACCGCAGTGGCATCTGTGAAGGCAGCAGCTGCCTCTGTTTTGAGCATCAATGCAGGCAGGCTTGTGTTCTGGAGAAGGAAGGGTAAAGGTAGTTGGTGAAGCTGAGTGGGGACCTGCCCTCTGGGTGTGGAGTTGCTTTCCCTATCCTCTCTCGCAGAGGCTTGCCCATAAAGGGAGCTTTCACAAGAATTGTGCTGAGGAATGATATTCTTACCTGTAACCTTGATCTCTTCATCCTGACAGAGGCACCCCAACTGAAGTAAGGGCACAACAGAATTGTTTCTTTTTCTGTCACCTAATTGTCAGGATTGTGCTGTTGCTATTTTGGTGTACTTACATGTTATTTGTAATAAAAATTTGGGCTGCATTTACTGTGTTAGAGGAGCTGACTCTTTGAATGGAACTTGTTGGAACAGCATCTGCCTGCTTCATCTGCTCTGCTGCCACTTGAGAGCCAAGAGGAGAGGCTGCTCTGTGGCAGTGCCAGCTTGAAACAAACAACAGTTTCCAGTGGCTGAGGGAAGAGAAAAGAGCTGGCTTGGGTAATGAGATGGAAGAACTTGGCTTCAGCAAGTGCTCCTCCCCTATTTATTGAAAATATCAGTTTTTGTTAATTGCTTTAATGAGCTTCACAACTAGAATTTTAAGTGTCTTGTGTGTGCTATATAGCCATTGCTCTGTTAGTGTATTTTTCACTCTCATTTGAATTCTTAAGCTACAGCCATACCTGACTCCTGGCACGTATGTGGACATGAAGATGCCCTTATTCTTCAGAGATTTTTAGAAGCTGTTTTAAGTTTGTTTTGCACCATTTTTTTTTTCTTCATAATCATTTCTAAGTAAGGAAGTTTGAACTGTTCTTGGCTGTTGGTAAGTAACACTAATATACGGCATTAGTATCCCAGTTTGCTTAGGGTGATTGTATAGTGCTTGTCCTGCTTGACATCATTCTGTCTGGAATTCTGTTTTCCATCCTGCCACCCAAAACCAAACCCTCAAACCTGTGACCTTCATGATTTATGTTTTCCAGGCAGCTTGCAAGAGTACTGCTTGACAAGTTATGTTGTCAGATAATGTAACTTAGAGGGAGCATGTCCCTGTTGTTTGACTGTATCCTTTTAAATTTTAAAAAATGTCCAAACTTGTTCATTGTGGAGGCTGATTAAATCCAAACTTTGGGTCCCTCCCTTGCCTGTAAGGGACATGTTATTCAAACTAGCATGCTACCTGTATAACAGGAGATGATAATGGAGATGGTGGTGGATATGGAAGAGGCCAAGCTAGGTAGAGGCTGCCCTTATACTTCAGCTGTGTGTCTCTTCCTCTGTGTCTCTTTTGGATAACTTTCATCCCTTTCATAGCCTTCAGAAAGGAATAAGTGATCTTGAATATTTGAAACTCATAACAGTCATAGCCATTAAGGAGACACTCAAGTATTGCTTCCAGTTGTGGTGTCCCCACCATAAAAGGGAGTCCAGAGGAGGGCTAGAAAGATGATCCTGGGGCTGGAGCATCTCTGCTATGAGGATAGGCTGAGGGTACTGGGATTGTTCAGTGTGGAGAAGAGAAGACTCTGGGGGGACCTTAGAACTACCTTCCAATACCAGAAGGGAAACTACAGGAAGGCTGGAGAGGGACTTTTCACAAGAGTGTCCAGCTGCAGGACAAGGGGAAATGAATTTAAACTGAAGGAGAGTAGGTTTAGACTAGATCTTAGGAAGAAGTTTTTCAGTCTGAGGGTGGCGAGCCTCTGGAATAGATTGTCCAGAGAGGCTGTGGATGACCCCTCCCTGGAGGTGTTTAAGGCCAGCTTGGATGAATCCTTGAGCAACCTAGTCTAGCTGAGAGGTGTCCTGGCCCATGGCAGGGATGTTGGATTAGATGATCTCTAAGGTCCCTTCCAACCTAAGCCATTCTGTGGTTCTCACAGGATCCCTCTCCTTTGTCTGACTTTTGCATTTTGACCAAGGAAAAAATTCACTGCTTGTGCCATGGGCTAGTGTTTTTAAACTAGAGTTAACTTCAGGACATCTTACCAAACTTTAAAAAGGAACTGTCTTTTTCACCTAAATGCTTGCAAATGGCTTATGAGATGCGAGTAAAAGCCCTCCTCACCTCTTGCCTCATTTTCCCTTTGACTCCATATTGCTGTCTATTGGAGAGCACACTGGTTTGTTCATCCAGAGGAGTGCATTAGACCAACAAGTTACTGTCACCTTGTGATAGTACAGTTTTGCAGCCCTATGTTCTTTTTGAAATATTTGTAGTTGACAGTACTGCAAAAACTATGTACTTCTTCACCAGGTTTAATAACTGAACCGTTGATCTTAGAGGAGCTTTAGTCTTCTGTTTTTACCTGCTCATTGGTCGAGTGAGCTCCCTGCTCTTTGAAGCTTCAGCTGACAGGATTCGTGTTTTCACAAGTCACTTGTTGATCAGATGCTTAAAGTGATGTGTGTGGACATACTGCTATATTGAAGCTGTGCCTTATACAGAAAGTACTAGCCTGAAAAATATAAAGGGAACTAGTCACTGTTCTATCCTCCACCTAGTCAGCGTTGTCCTTCCAGACTTTAGTGACTTAAAGATGTACAGAAGTTACCTTATTTATTTTGAAGTCAGTGTGTGAGAAGGGTTTGTTTGCTCGTGCTGGCATAAGGGGAGGAAGGAGAGGGAATTCCTAACCACGCTGTTTCAGTGAAGTGTGGCTGGGTGGCCAGGTGGATGTGCTCTTCCAGTTGTCCAAGAAGCGTGGCAGTATCCCTTTTAACGTGTAATACTGTGTTTTGTCCCCACAGTGTGTTCTGGTTGGACGCAACACATGCTGAAGTTGCACACTGATATGTATATGGGATGTTGTGAGGTTACAATTTAGACCTGGGAGCTTGAGAGTGCTCCCTGTTCCCTGGTTTCACACATCAGTCTCCAACAGATCTCCTCTAAGATTTCCTTGGACTAAGATGTGCTCTTCCTAATACAAGCTTCAGGCTATTTGCTTGCTTACCTACTAACCAACATAGGCTGAACTGGCAAATATGGAGAGGCTTTAGCTAGCTCTGTCTTCTCTGAGCCAGGTGGACATGGGTAAGCTTTGGTATGGAAACTCATTGCTGTGTTAATGAACTGGCACCTGAATGTAAATGCTCTGCCGACAGGGTTTATTCTCGTGGTCTGGAAGCTGCACTGATGGAACTATATTTTTCTGGACCATACAATTTGTGAACATGGGCTGAGCAAGCTAAAGTCCAGCTGTACCTGCCTGTGTAGACATGATCATTGTATGTATGTGTTTGTCTGTCTTTCTCAGCTAGTCTAATAACCTTTCCCTGCAGCTTTGTGACATTTACTTTAGAGTGAGGCACTGATGAATAGGTAATCTTGCCCTCTACTTCACAGTGAGGTGTGTATTCCTCCATGCAGAGCCCTATAAATGTTGTTCTTGGCATTACTCTTGATTTAACAACTGGAAAGCACTTTTAAAATGTTAAACTTGTCCAAATTGAAAAAATCTGAGCTGAAGAGTTTCATAATAAGTAAGTGTCTGCCTCAGCTGGAATATCTTGGACAGGTTTTTAAGTAAGAATTCAGTTAATTCTGATGTTGAGACTAAAAATTAGGAGGGAAAAAAGTTTTTCAACATGGTACTGAGGACTTTCAACAGCTCAGTTGAAACTCTAGTATCTGATGATGGAAGCAGGAGGGAGCAGACCTGCTTTTTTTCAGAGATGCCTGTGGCTGGTTTATGGAAGTGTTTTCTCTTTAATCAAGCATCTCCCCTCCTCTTTCACTTCTGCTTGTCACGTGCCCAAACTTAATGAAGTTTGGCAGTAAGCTCAAAGATTGTCTTATGAGCAAGCTTCCTCTATAGGGAACTAGGAGAGGCTGGACTTTTGCAGTTTGTCTTGGCAGGGAGTGCTGGTCACGATGCCTGGGAGCCAAGTTGCTCCTTTTTCTACTTGAAGCGGTCCTTCATCTGGCCCTCAGCTGAGGAGAAAGGGCACATAGGAAGGAGGTAGAAACAATATCCCAAAAAGTAGGAGCAGAGGAAGTAGGATTTTGCTGGAGCCAAGCTGTGATAGTAAAAGCTGAAGACTAAATTTTTAAGAGGAGGAGCAGAGGGAAATGGGTACTTGAGAACAAAAGTTAGACTGCTGTTCTCCAGAGCTGAGGACGGAATTTAGGTCTCATAAGACTTTTTCATGCTCTGCCATCAAATTTAGGTGCCCTTGCAGTGTTTGTAAAGTGTTACCTCCCTCTAGTGGTGTGTGTACAAGGTTGTGGGCACAGTCCCCTGCGAGCTCCAGTGCTGAGGGTTGGTTAGATTTGGACCATATAGATAAAACACTGTCCTTGACTTTTATCCAGCCATTCACACCATGTTATATAGCAGTAGGTGTACTTGGTGTTCCTGTGAGATACTGGACAACTTGCACAAGCCGTTCTGTTGACAGGTGGACACTTAGTGTCCCTTCCTTCCCAGGTATTTAACTGGATCCACATGACACCAGGCTTGAAGACAGGCTCAGCACAGGACAAAGTTTCTGTAAATAGCTGCAATGCCACAGATAAATTATGATTATTCAGAAAGAGTAGGGTCATTGATTGAAAATGAGTGGACAATGAGTCTGTCACTTCTATTCAATGAACAAGAGTGATGAAGGCACAGACTTGGCATTGGTGGAAGAGGCTGCTGCTGTGGTTACGACAGCCTGGGTGCAACACAGACTTTTCTAACTCTTAGTTGGAGCTGGGACTGGACAGCATGTGCTCAGGGGTGTGGGGCCTCGCACTCTGTTGCCTTTGAGATTTCACATTCAGCTGACTGGTTGCTAATGAGATAAGTGTCCGAAGGGGGAGAAAATAGTATGTAACTGCATGCTAAAGACTGGATCATGCTGGGAGCAGCATCTTAAATGTGTTCACCGATCATCAACTGTGCAAACTAATATTCAATTGCATGAACCACTTTGCCTGGACCAACAGAAACAGAATGCAATATTTTTTTTGCACATCTAAAATTAGATCACCATGGCTGCTGGCGCATTAATGCTGTTAATATTTTAGTATTGGGAAAAAACATACTGTCATTTATTAATTGGATTGTACCACTGAGGATCCTTGTTCCTAATGCAAGTGTCCCCAACCCTGGCACTTCTGAGTCTCTTCTTGCTGTTTTTGACATCCTTTCCTAATCTTCAGTTCCTCATACCAATCAACAGATACTAGCAGCCTTTTTGTGTTGCAAACTTTATTTTAGCTATTATATTTTGACTTGTCACTTAACTATGACTAGCTTCAAGTTAAAAAGAGCTGTCTTTGATTCTGGATTCATGATTATTCATCACTTAAAATATTCTTTTTATCTTTTTTTCTACTTTTGCCCTGACCCATGAGGTCCCCCTAAACAACTGAATGCTTTGAAACAAGGAACACATTTTTTTCCTCTGTTTCATAAAAACAGCTATTTGGCAGTATTCTTTTACCTGTACAAAGTGCAAACCATCCATAATACTATCAGCTGACATATGCAACAAATGACTTCTAGTCCTGGTAATCTTTGGAACTTTTATTTATCATTCTGAGACTTAAACCCATTGTCTTGCATTGGGGCAGTGCCATCCATGTCTGCAGGTCTTGTTTAGAGCTAACTGTATTAGATTTACAGCAGATGTCTCTTTTTAAACATACATAAATATTTTCATCTATTCAATGAATACTTCTGGAAGATCTGGTCCTGCTTTCTAGTTTGGTTTTGATCACTTATGCTGCCCATCCTCCAGGACTTTGAGAGAAATCCCTGATTCATATGGTGTGAAACTTTCATGCATCTGAATTGTATGGTCTTCTTTCCTTCCTTTTCCTTTGTTTTTCTTACTGTCCTTTCAGGTTGTTTCTAAACTCACTATACAAATGATGGCTTTAACTTTTCTTGCTGCACTTAACTTCTTTCTCTCCCAAACTTAAAATCTGAAGTAAAATCCAAACAAATCTTTTTCATTTTTTTTTTCCAGTACTACAAATGAGATGGTACACAGTGAATGGGCAGTGAGGATGAGGGATAGCAGGCTAATTTGAGGGCTGAGTTTATAGTGGGAAGTTATCTATAGGACACCTTTTGCCCTTTACATTTTAAAGCCTCAGAGAGGTGTTTAATTAGTGAATACTTGTGTCAGGCCCACTCTTGCTGTGCTGGAGATGCTGTCCTCGCGCTCAGCAGAGTAGAGCGTGCAAGCGTTCGTCAGCTGCCCCTGCAAAATCCATCCCTTTCACTTAAGCTGCTGTCGGGGGTGGTTTCAGGAGCTTTCAGACCTTTTTCCCTGGTCTCACTAAGGGATGATCACCTGTTTCTGTTCCATTCACTGTTGGGGTTGTGATCAGCTCTGCCAGAGGCTAAACAGCAACCAGTTGAAGAGGTTGTAATGTCTTAAACTGCTACTTCTATTTACTACTTAATGCATGTCTGTGCCCCAAGGTCTTTTGCCGGTAGCCTACAAAGAATTCATGCAACCTAAATAACCAGGGAACTATCTTCCAATGCAAGGTTGAATTTAAGTTGCAGTAAATAGTGTGGAAACTAACTTAGGTGTGTGGTGTCTTTGTTTTTTTTATTTTTGAATACTCAAGCAGAAAGCATCTCATGTCCTGCATACATTGTTAATGCAAACTGGAGAGGATGCTTAAAAGGAGTGTCTGTCCTTCCTTCCCCCAACTGTTTTAATTGATGGGTGTTCTTCTATTTTAGCTTTTCTGGGGGCTGCTCCCTGTCAGCATGCTTCTTGTGGTCTTTCTCTCCCCGCCCCAAATCTGCTATTTGCAGCACCTTGTCTCCCTCTCCCTGGAGCAGAATACGTCAGTGCTTTGATATTCTCGAACAGCTTCGTGACACTAACAAGACCCTTGAAATACCACCCTTCAGCTATGTGCAGCCCGTTTTAGGCTTGCCCCAGCCTAATCTGACTTTAGTTGCTTAGTTGTAGTAGGATCAACCACACTTATCTCACCAATAAAATCACGCTAACAGAAATGACTGTTTTTTCCTTCCCTTTGTCATTACAGTTATTGTGGAGCGGTCAGGCTTCTGACCTAAGCACATGTTTTTCATGCCTAACAGAAAACTTGATCAGGCAGGCACAGTAGTTCAGATGGGGAAAACCTTTGGTTATGTTCATGCAGCCAAAAATAACAGCAAGGGTTACTTTTTTGGGCTTCCCCCCTCCGTTTGCATTGAGTATCAGAGTAACAATCTGCTGTAATGTGATGAAGATACACGTGAGTTTTTACAGAAAATGTAACTTCATTGAATGGCAATATGTCAGACACAATTATAGCCCCTTGCTTCTGAAGTATTTCCTGATTATTTTTCATTATGGCTTTTCTTGATGTAGAGGAGCCATGTTACACTTTATACCAAAGCTTCACTGAATTACTGGTGTGGTTGTTCTCTGGACTGATGGCAGTGTGAACCTTGAAGATGTAGGAGAAAGCTGATTTGAAGAAAGAGTGAAGAGGGGTAAAAGCAAGAATTTCTCCCACATGACTGGTACCAATCAGATTAACTTTTCGGGAGTGCTCAGCTTGAACTGTGATATACTTTCTAGGGAATTCCCCTTCAGTGTTGCCTTTAGACATTGTTTCAGTTTGCCAGAATGCCATTCTGATATGCAAAAGTTTCCCATGTGTATCTGACAAAATATTCACTATGCTGACCAGCACTTCTGTGGGCAAACAGATGCACAACTGGCATTTACACAAGCCTGTGGATGCATATTTTGATAAGCTTACAGTAATAGGAGTAACTTCATGTGCCCTAACTTAACAGTATTTATAATGAGCTGCTTAAAATGTTCAGGAGGTTTTGTCTATTTGGGTATTTTCTGGTTCTTAGTGTGATGTGTGTATTTGTGT
This sequence comes from Merops nubicus, assembly GCF_000691845.1. Classification (NCBI taxonomy): domain Eukaryota; kingdom Metazoa; phylum Chordata; class Aves; order Coraciiformes; family Meropidae; genus Merops; species Merops nubicus. Next base: position 145,355 of record NW_008586140.1, on the reverse strand, counting down.
AGAGTTGTGATAGTAAGCTACTAAGTGTAGCACTACTACAGATTAATCTTTATCCTTTCCAATTCTGATGGCTTTTCCTGAAAATCCTTATAGTCTGTAGAAGACTTTTTTCTCTTCTTCTCCTTGTTTAAATTGCTAATGACTGACTCTGTAATGTTAGGTTAGAAACCCCCTTATTGCTAGACTGTTACAGAAACTAATAATTTTATGACTGATCTCAGCAAATGCCCACACTTCTGACAAAAATGCGTGCTGAAAGAGGGAACTTGCTGACTAGGCAAAGGATGTGTTTTTATTCATCAGATCGAGCAGTCTGCATGGTTGTGCTAGTGTGCTCCTTCACGCCTTCCTTCAGAGGCAGGGAAGAGGAAGCTTAATCATCTTACCTCTGTCCTTCTTCCTTACACCCAAATAAATGTTGAAAATTGACATTTTTAGCTAGAGCTTCTGGTATAGGTAGTTGTTTGTCACTTTTAGCTTGAGTTAATGTAACAGAAGAATCATTTATCTTCCTTGCTGATGTTCGGACTCTTCTTTTATCCAGTAGAAGAGTGATTTTGGTGTTACCTGAAGCAGTTGCTGTTGGAGCTGCTAAATTATTTCACAGCTTTTGAAACTTTTTCAGATCACTGGAACCACTACATTTTTGTCAAAATACTTCCTTAAAGGGTCTTCAAAAGTGTTGGTGTGGTACAAGAAGGCAACTGCTACTGTTGATAGTGGTCTTGTTTCTTCATCCTGACTCTCAAATCCCCTCTCCCCTTTGGATGCTTTCAGGTCCCTGTTTTCATTCAAAAGGTGCCAAGGTGATATGGCACCAGTGAGATGACTGATGACAATGTATCAGAGAGAGAACAGACTCAGTGCCCGTGCATTGGCCGGGGCAAAGCAGGGGTGACAGAGGAGCTGTGTGTCTGGCAATGAGGCCAGTGTGAGGGTGGGACTTGTTGGGGGGTGGGGGGTAAGACTGATACCAGAGTGTTTTGAATGTGCAGTGAGGTGCTACTTTACAATTTTGAAGTTCTTTTCGTGGTGACAAAAGGCAAAAAATGGCCAGCAGAATATATTTTTTGCATAATGCAAAATGACAATGCGATAATGCAATAATGGTGATACCTGTGGATGGTGAATTCTCATTGGCAGTCCAGAGCTCAGGGGACCTTCAAAATGTGTGAACTGCTGCTCGACTCCGGTAACAAGGCGCCTGATGTGCTGGCAGTGCAAAGGGAAAAGTGTATGAGTGAAGGAGGTTTAAAAAAGATTCTCAAATACTCTATGCCTCAGACTTCGTGCTTCACCGCCAGCACTGGAAATCTGAGCTCTTTTGATGGGGCATGCATGTCCTCCTTGTAAGCCAGCTTTAAGCAAGAAAGACTTTCTATAGTGTAACAAAACAATTAATCAAGAAGGTTTTCAAAGCAATTTTGTGGCTTGCTGTATCTTTTACCTACTTCTTCTTCACCCTTTTGCCCAGTGCTGTGAGAATAGCATGACTTGTGCTGCTGGGCATGGGTTAGTAACAACTCCTGTCTGTAAGGGAACAGCTGAAGAGCTGTTGCCTCCTGTGTGACTGAACCTTGGCCTGCTGCTGGCCTGGAAGGAAAGAATCAAGTCACAATCCCTTCCTGATTTCCTTCTTGTCTGGCTCCAGGCAGGTGGGGTTATGTGTGCTATCACTAGGCTACCTTTGAGGGAGATTATTTAAAGGGTATCTCTGCTTTATGGACTAAGTGGGAATTTTTAAAGATTATCTCTACCAGCTAAGTGGGGAATTCTTACTTTTCAGGAGGAAGAGATGCCAGATGTAGAAATTGACATTGATGACCTTCTTGATGCAGCCAATGAAGAGGAGCGAACTCTCAAATTACAGGTAATATTTTCAAATTATAAATCAGAATGAGGCTGAATTCATGCATGTGGCTCCATATATTGTATTTAGTTGTATAAGTGTAGAATTACAACTGAGAGGTTCCTAGGTCTGAGTTTGGCATAATCTGTTGGACTATAGTAAGGTAATCAAAATCATTTAGGATAAAAAATTTCTGGAAGGTGGATGATAATAAGAGTAAATAAAAGTTCAGAGAACCCAGTGATACATGGAGATATGCTGAGACAGACTGGCTCATTCTAATTTTCAAAAGTGTATCAGTTAAGAACAGAAAACATATACAATTTTATCTGTGTGACTGTTCTTTATTTATGTAGCTGTGAGTTAGTTATGACAAGCAAATTTTTTTTTTTTTTTTTTTGTGATTCATTGCATCAGCAGAAATGCACATGCATGCCTATACTGACCAGAAATCCTCCCTTGTCCTTACGATACTGGAAATTGTTTTTCTGCCTATACTAGCTAGAAATTGGAATGCATTGGGTTATCTTGGAGTAGTTTATCTAAAAGCCTGAGGAAAAGCTAAGATGGTCAGAAACAAGAATTAGTGGAGAAATCCAGAAGCTGTCTGTGATTATACAGTTCAATCCAGCTGTCTAGTTCTTTGAATCCTGCTTGAGGTAAAAGGTAATGAATGGAAGAATGAGGAGAATAAAAGAAACATTATTGTCTTAATAGAGATATATGTACCGGTATCAAGATATAAGCCAAATATGAGGGTCTCTGTTTATAATCTTTTCGGATGCATTAAAGGAAGGAAACTTGTCATAGAGCAGAGGTTTGTCTTCAGCTCCCTTCTAGGAGGTGACTAGCATGGTGCTTAGATGCACCACATCTGATTTGCAGTGTCTGTTGGTACCCTTTTCTCAGTGCCCAGCAACAGAGGCATGGGACATGGCCCCAGGCTGTTTACTCAGAATTCCTAAATAGCTTTGCTGCTGCCTAAACCAGCAGCAAAGCCTAAACACCTTCCAGCCACCCTACTAGGAATGCCCGAGCTAGCTAACTTCTGTATTTCTGCATTACAAAGACTGTGGTGCCCTCACTGAAAGCTGCCTTTCACACATGTATTCCTGGGAGAGACGTTCTTGGATTCTCTTCAGTTTTTCTTGGAGAGTGGGATTTTGTAACTTTCCATCTGGAAGAAGCCATCATTTCTCTCCTGTTGCAAATCATTCTGATCCACCCAGGGAGCAAAGATGACTTCCTGTAACACTTGCTTTTCAGTAGCATCTTCATCCAGTGGCTTCTGGTTGTTGCTCTTTCTCTTTGCCTATTCCCTTGCCAGGTTTCATACCGTAGACTTGTTTATGTTCACTATTACTCTGTGTTGGAACTGATGCTTTCATATTTTGCTTCTAGGAAACTCTTGTAGATTGCTACAAACCAACAGAGGTAAAAAGTCTTTTCTTACTTACTATTTGTTTGTAGAAAGTGTAGCTATGTTCAAGCCAAATTAATTTTTTAAAATACTTTTTGTAAAGTAAATATATAAGTATTAATGGGGAGCGAATGGGCTTGGGGCTTTATATCCTGGCAATATTGGTGGTGCCTGTGACTTGACTGCAGTAGGAACAGGATTGGGTCCTGTCGAGGAACTGTTGATTATTCCAGTGGAAGCATCAATATTGTCTTCTTCTGTAATATCCTTATTGACTTTACTGATGCTTAAAGATAACATTTTAAACACAATTCTCATCAGATAATTAAAACTGTACTATAGTTGCATGAAATTTCAGCTTGAGAGATGGACTGTGTGTTCTTCAATATAAAGCCATTTAATTATTTTCTTTGATGATAAAATTGTGTTTTGTTTTGGTTTTTGTTTTTTTTTTTTTTCCCCCCCTGGGAACTGTTATGTAGATATGCAGCTCAGCTAATTGTTTTTGTGAACGGACAATACAATAGTGGGATAACCTGAACAAGCAGAATTTAGTTAAGAGTACTCAACTTTCAACATGAATATTCATTAATGTGTCAAGTACAATATAGCCTACTTCTCATATAATAACCTGTGCTTACTAGGAAGAGTAACTATTGTAACAAAAACTTGAAAGGTGGTGTAGGTTGATGGGTCAGTTTCTTGGTTCAATTTACAGAGTCACTGCTTTCCCACCAGTGGCTGCTGCACAGCACTTGCTAGAGTGGGTGGCTTACAGGATTTCCCTAGTCAGAGCAGAGACCTTTCAGCTGTGGATAACTAGAAGCCAAGTGTCTGGGTTTTGAAACAAGGCTCTGCCTATAGTTTGTTTCCTCTGTAGCATCTGCAGCCATAGCTACTTAAACTACTGCAGCTTAAGGATAGTCAGTCTGCCAGGAAGAACCACTGGTAGAGTTAAATAGACACTTCCCTGTCCATAGGATGCTTTCTTCAGAGCTTTTCAGTTTTTATTGCTACCTAGATTGGGAAAATTCTTCAGATTTGCTATTACAGTTTCTGGTACTAACTTTTTGACAGTGCAGGGAATTGACCCGGGAAAGACTTACATGGTGACACTTGTATTGTGTGGTCTATGTTGTACCTTGGTTTACAGCAGGTAACACACATGTCCCATTTTGGAGATGTCAGGCCAAAAAATCAAGTCTTCAGATGTCTTACTATAGTAAGACATCTGAAGCCTGACTACACTGTCAGCCTTCTAGAGCTTCTAGCTCTTATCAAGTGCCCATGAACTGTAGCTGTTCTTTGTAAGGTAGGTGTGAAGACTGATATGGTATGTGGAGCCTGACATGGTTCTTGTCACAGGCTAGCAAGAGGAAGCTGGGGTCATGAGTAGGTGAGAGGAACAAGTTGCTAAGAGTTCACCAGCCTCTCATGTACTAACTGTTTATATCTGTGCTATCTGAAGGCAGGGAATCAAATAATTGCCTTTCTCCCTCCTACAGTGAACACGTCATATGAACTATTTTTCTTAGCTGTGGAGCCTGACAATGCAAATTGACAAGTTTCAGAGCTCTGATGAGGGTATGTGACAGATGTTAGTGAGTTTTCCGCTGGAAAACTTGGTGGTACAACTGCAGGGAATACTTGTGCCATGCTTGTAAATGAAGTTGGCATGGCAGTTTGCAGAGAACAACATCCTAGACACGTGTATTTGACTGCATTCAAGGCACTTGGATCAAGGATTGAGATTTGAATACTGAACTTGTGACTTGTCTCTAATCTTCTGCTAATGGGATGCAGGCAGCTTTTTTTTCCCGGAATAATGTCCATCTTCCTTGACAATCCTGATATAGCCAAGATGAGAGGAGCACTTAATCCACTCCTCTGTGAGGACAGTTGCCAAAATGGGAGTGATTTCCCAGGACTGTTTTCACAGCACAGCTTTTCTTCTTCATCTGTGGCATGATAAGCTCAGTAATACTGCATGACTGCTAACTTAGGCCACTTAAAAACAGACCTCACATGGTAGGTTAAAAATCACTAAGAAGAGCCTTTAAGCTGGCTTTAGCTTACTATATGAGGATCCACACCTTGTCTAGAAAACCTGCAATCCTTTCATATTTGCAGACCATTCAAAACTACTGAGGTAATTGGTTTATGAAAGGATTTCTAGATCTGTGGAGAGTGGATGTGAGCTGATGGAATTTTTCCTGACCAAACAAATGCAGTCAATCAAGTGCACTAGGGATTTGAGCATTGAGAGTTACACAGTTTGCAAAAGGCAGTAATCCCTAATTGTGGAAAAATTTATGTAATATGATGTCTTTGTTATTCAGAACATAAGGAAAAGTAGTACAGGCAGAAACCTTAACTTGAAGCTCTTATCCCATCTGTTTAAAAACAAAACAAAATACCACCAGCCCCAAATGTGTATCTTAAGTGACTTTTGCTTAGTGTCTTACAGTCACAGTAAAGGTTAAGGAAAGACTGAGGGACTTTTTGCATATGTTCTGGATTGACTTTTCATCAGAAGAAGCAGAGTTATCCAGGTAAATTGAAAGATGGAATGAATTCTCAGCCTCTTTAATAAATTGACAAGATAGTAGCTGACAGTAACTTACAAAGAATTGCTATAAAACAGTTCTTCTAAGAGAAATACAGCTAGACTGTTTAATATGCTCTGAAACTTTAAAAGCCCTTCTGAGGTAACGGTTTCAGCTGTCTTTAATTTGCATGGAAACATGCTTAATGTGGGAACCTGGTTGTAAAGGGTCATGTAGTTTACCACACAAGGCAACTAAAGGTTAATCAGGACAGTCAGTATGCTTTTTTTTTTGGGGTGCTATTGAAGTTTACATTAATGGTCCTTAAATGAAAATGTTGATTTGTTAGTCAAGCAAATATGCAATGTGACTGTCATTCAGTCATTAAAAGTTTTGTAAAATGCACCAGAAGCTAAAAATTTCTGGGCACAGTTTGCTGACTTGGCTGTTTGTATAATAATAATAGTAATTTAAAAAAAAAAATCCAAACAAACAAAAAACAACAACAACAAAAAAACTAACCCTGAAACAGACTCCTACCACCCCGCAAAAAAAAAAAAAAAAAAAATTCAGCCAAAGACACATTTGGTAACTAGCAAACTGTAGGTATGTTTTTTTTTATTGTTGTTAATCATGGCAATATCTGGCTTGTATTTATATGCTACAGTCTTTTACTTGAGTCACAGTCTCCTTGTTCTGTGTAATTAAGCTGCAATTTTTGAAGAGAAGTTGAGTAGCTGCCTGACTCAAGGCATAGGCTTTGGGATCTCAAACATGGACAAGGCTTGGGCACAGGATGATGGTCTTCCCATCATGCAAAATTAAACAGTGCTAGAAGTAGTCTTCACACGGTTTACACTTTCTCTACTTTGCTTCTCTCTTCTGCTACTATCAGACCTGATTCAAAAGCAGTAGGTAAGTCATATAGGCTTGTCCTAAGACAAGGCTTGATGTGAGAGAACAGCAATCCACTTTTAGGACTTCATAAACTTAAAGTGTATGTTATCTGCAAAATCAGTGCTGTAACCAAATCTTGGATCTGAATTTTTGTGGTTGGAAAGGAGCAGGGAGCAGCAGCATTGTCCTCCATCACCCATGTGCCAGCACAGTCAGTGCTGCACTCAGAGCCAGGTCTCAGCTGTGGAAAATGCCTCTCAGACCTTTGTCAAGTTGCTGTCTCAGATCTGTCTATGTGATGGAGAATCCTAATGTAGGTCACAGGGGATTTTGAGTCTCAGGTTAGCAGTGACTGTAACAAAGAAATTGAAATCTAATGTGTTATCTTGATACTTGACAGACTCTTATTTAGAATAGGAAGACTGCAGGCATGAAATCAATTATTTTTTTTGAAGGAGGCTGGTTAATTCTGTGTTATTGTATCTCTACTCTTGGTAGCAGCAAGACCACCCATTTAGACTGGGCTTTGGAGAAAATCTGAAATATTTGTGGCTGATGTGAATTAGAGCTTCTGCAGGTGGGACTACCAAAATGATGACAACAGAAATGACAAGGAGAATCAAACTACTATGGGAGAGAATCCAATGAGTGATCAGTTTTTGTTTACTTACTCTGAAAGATGCAGCTGAGTTACACAATGTCTGCAGATAACTAATATTTGAAGAGAAATGGAATATTAGATTTGGGGTTTCTTTGCTGTTTTCTTCTGTCATAGAAATATAAAGGGCTTCAGGTAAATAAGCTGGAGATCTCTCCCCTCAGGCAGGATCAAATCTATCCAGACCATCTTGTTACTATAATTCTTCACTCAATGAGAAATGGAAAAAAAAGAGATTAAGTTGCTTCATAGGAAGTTGTTTTGCTGGGAACTTCTAATTAGTAACAATTTTCAATATGATTTTGAAACAAACGATGTTAAGTGTTGCACTTGTTCTCTGGAGAATTTGGGTGGAGATTTAAGTTACTGGCTACTCAGTTACTTCAATGGATGGACTATTTCAGCAGCTTTTAACACTTTTATTTTTAAGAAAGGTAGACACACATTTGCTTAACTTTGTTTCCTCAAGTTTAATTCCTAGTTGGTGCAGTGACAGGCTTGTGATGCAACTTTTTACAGTGGTCCAGGCACTATGATTTTTAAGATGAAAAGCAGTTTGGGGCATGTCTTCAGATAATGTATGTATTTAGTATCCAGACATGAATAGAAATCTCAACCCTTCTGAAACAGAACCTATAATATTTTGAAGGATTTTGTTTTGGCCTACCGTGTTAATATTATCTCAAGTTAATGTTACATTTTTAAATATAATTGTAAGACAGCAATACATAGGATGCCCATTTGAAGCAATAGTGACTAAAGATGTTTCCGAAAGCCTCAGTACTGCCTTGCATCTGGGTGAGTCTAGAAGCTCATAAACATTTATTGCAGCTCAGCTGAGGGTGGTAAATTATGCCATGGTAACTGTAGTATGTGCCAATATTACTTGAAATCAAACAGGACACTTTCTAGAGAAAAAAGTTAAATGTGTATTGAAAAGCAATGAAACAGAGACCACTTCTAGAAAAACATGATTTCTTGTTCATCCATTTGACCACTCAGAATTCAGTGAACTAAAACTGTTTATATGCCTGCTGAGATCTGCCCTATATTTTAGTACAGTGTTGTAGGGAATTAAGCTTGCATCTTTTCATTTTGGCAAGTACTCATGAATACAACTTAGAAATACCCATAGCAGTATTATAAAAATGGAGGAGCAAATGGTGATTTGACAAGAACAAGCTGCACTTGTTTGCATGCTGCTGAATTAGAAAATAACTGGCCTGCATGTCTTGGCTGCTGCTAAGCTTTGTGGTATATATTCAGTGCTCTGTACAGGGCTCAGAGAAGCTAAATTACTGCATGTTGTCCTCCTGCGGGCACTGATGGTGCCATGGCCTCACTGGAGAGGCTGTGCCAATGGGATGGTTTGGTGAGGCTACAGGGGTGCTGCAACAGTTGTGGCAGACCGAAGGCAGATTCTGGCCCCATTCTCCCAAAGCCTGTGTGCCTCCTTGGTTCCATTCCTCCTGTATGGTCTGTTTCAGGATTGAGCCTGTGCGGAGGGAAGGCATTTGGCAATTCTGGTCCCTATTTTTATTTCTTTCCCCTTTTTCTTTTTCCTTTCCATTCAGATGAAGTTTTTCAGCTATTGTTTAGGTTCTTCCCCAGGTAGCTATGGGAGTTGCTCTCTAGGCTGACTTTACTTTTTTACATGGAACCAATCAGACTCTCTCCAGGAAGTAGCCTTGGGCAGTCAAGGAAATCTTGATTTTTGACTTTGCTGCTGAGAAGGAAAGCTGGTTTAGGATTCATTTCATGCTCTAGTGAAGCAGGAGGTCTAGAAATCCTAAGTTTTGGTTTAAGAGCTAGCCCTACTACATGTGTACCGTATACAGAAGAGAAATCTGGAGAGACAGTTTAATTAGTCTCTAGAATTAAATTGGAAGACTTGAATAGGAAGCCCAGAATTCATTGTCTCTCAAATGACCTCATTAAGACAATGAATCACACCTCTAAAGCTGAGGTGATTTCCTCCCCTTTCCTGAATTATCATTTCACCTTTGTTTGCCGCCTTCGTGTGTTTTTTTTTTTTTTTTTTTTTTTTCTGCATTACATGAGTGTTTTTGCTGAACTGAATGCCTTTGATTCAAGAGAAAGTGTTAGGTGTTACAGAAGGGAACAGACAAATGCCTAAGGCTGAATATAGAGGACTTCAAATGAACTATAGATTTATTCTTTGTCTCTTGTTTAAATTTGCCTTTAGAATTACAAAGATGTTTCCTAGAAACAATTACTTTTGTATTATAAGTTAACAGGACTCTCAATACCTGTAACAAAACTGTATTTAAAGGTAGTCTCCTTGCAGAAAATCTGTAAAAATAATTTGAAGTGAATTTGTGTGCATTTTTGCTTTTCTCTTTTATTTACCATGGCCCAAAAATGCTGGTACAGCATTTTTCTTCTATTAAAAGTAGACGTGGCCTGTGTCTTTCTGGCTGTAGCCCTCCAAGGAGTAGTTCATAAGTTCTTGAATCTTCAGCTGGATTATTATTAAAGGCTTTCCAACTCTGTGAATTAAATAAGTATTACAAAAGTATAAGTAAGTAATCCAACCTGTGTTACAGAACTACTTTTAACATAGATTGGTACATGATCAGCTTTCAAATGCATGATGCCAAACTTCAGCATATCTCCTAGAGGGGACTTCAATAAAATACTCTGTATAAAGTTACTTTTGTGTATGAAGCTGAGATAGATGTGGATATTAAGCCTTCTATTAAGCCTCAACTCAAATGTCCACAAGGAAAAAACTGTGGTCTTTGAGTGATGCTTAAAGAAAACAAATGGGTATTACTGTCACAAAGCTGGGTTGGATAGTTATAAAGAAAAGGCTTATTGAAATGCTGTGAAGTCTCCTTCCTTGCCTCCAAGAGGGAATATGTGCATCTTTTCTAGAATCCTGCCTTTCCTTGATGGGGAGCTGCAAAACAAGAAAGGCACAAGCACTGAAGCACGCCTGTGTTAATGACAGCTGGGTCCATGCAAGTGTCAGGTCCAAAATGATACTTAAATCAGAAATGTACTGAACCAATGCTGAGGCTTTCACACCCGTGGGATGTGCACAACAACCCGACTGTATTATGTAAAATGTCTGTCACATGCAGAATATTCTTGTTGGGTTTTACTGTTCGGTACTGCAAACATTTATTTCAAGGAAAGTTGCTGAGGGTAATACATTTTCAATTACTCTGTGTACTTCAAGTGAATACAGCTCCCTTCTTCCTTCAGAATAGCCTCAATTACCTCACGTCTGCTTGGGGGGGTTGCCCCCTACAGTTTGATTTATTTTGGCAGCACTAAGAAGTTTGTAGATGACTAAATATCTTATTTTGCAAAAGGTGTCCGTGGTACCAGTTCAGAGCATAAAGGGAAGAACTCTTCTCCCTTGCTGTAATGTCCTATTGGAAAGCAACCGACCCTGTCTGTTTCATACTCCAAACTCTTTTGAGCTGTGGGAGAAAATGGACAGAGAAATAGTAGAGGTGCCTCTCAAAACAGGGTTATCCCCAATGGGTGCAGTCAGAGTGTTGTAGATTTCCTTGTCCACTCTGCAAATGCCCCTTACTGTAATGCTCTTACTTTCAACTTTTGTGAAACAGTTGGACAGTTTCCAGTTGCAGTGTCTTCTTGCTGCCTTGATGTTGAGGGAACATGCTGTAGAGTATTTGGCTTTAACAGAGGACTAATAAAGTCTTCCAGAGGGAAGAAGTGAACCTTTCAGAAGCCTGTTCCTTCCCAAAGCAGTCTAATCTGATGTTTTGGCATGGGAGTATAGCTTTGTATGGCAAGAACTGTTGAAAAGCAATGCTAATTGCATTAACCCCAAACAAAAATCTTTTAAGATCACTTTAAAGAGTACTTATATAATTTCAGTTCATGGTTATTTAAGTTTGATAGCAAAAAAATCCTTAAGTATATTTGTTTCAGATATCACTGTGTCATATTAGCTTCGCATTATCTAGAAGTTTTTTACAATGGTGAAAGAACAACACAGAGCCAATTCTTAGTGCATTGGATTGTGTATTAGTGCATTAGTGCTGTGGATTTTTAGAGTTAACCTCTCTCCCTCCTTTTTCTGATCTCTAAATGTCTAAGTACTCCACTCTGGCCAGTTTAGAGTAGACATTGTTGCAGTGTCTTGTCCCTATAGGGGGAGAAAACTAGAGGATGAAAGGGGAGGATTTGGGGTCTAAACAAATCTACTTTTCCAAAGATCTCTTTAGGCTACCTGTCTGTCCAGGTGGGAAGCACAACATTGACATGGAGAGATATATTCCTGTACTGGCCTTGATCTCGTTGGTTCAGGAGTGGAGAATATAAAAGGCTCTTTGTGAGCATTTGTAGCCCACACTGGTGTGTATGCTGCTCTGCCTTTGCTGCTGTTCACTGGAGCCACAAGTAGTGTTGGTTCAACAACCATGGCACAACAGTACATGCAATACAGTATGGACATGCATAAACTGTCAGGAAAGGAAATGGCTCTTTTGGGGTGATACCTGCCAGGACTGGTCCCACCAGAAAAACCTGATGTCTTTCTCAAGTTAAAATACACATTTACAGAGACTTATGCACAGTGTAGTACCTGGATAATGTGTTTCTGTGTGACTTCTTCTGCAAGGTACTGTGTTGTCATTTAGGTGGTGACCTTGTTCACTGGAATTTTTACCTCAAGCATTCAGCTAGGAAGTTACACTTTCTATCTTTTCACATCCTGACTAAATCCATAATTACGTTGTGTGTTTATAGATTGCATAAGAACCTTTTTGTAGATGCACACATAGTACTATGGGTAAACATTGTTCTCCCAATGTAACAAGAAGAGGGTGACTTAGTTTTAATGCATCTGCAGTTATTATAAGAAATTGTATACCAAAAGGATTTCAGATAATAGAACAAATCTGCAGGCTTCTGTTCTCCCACAATTTAAAAAGATAACATCTGCTGAAACTGGGGACATATCACTGTGAATAAAGATGTGGTCCATGAATATATTTTTTTCAGAATAGTGATATTCACTGAGACTCACAATGAGTTTCACCCAGCATTAGCCAGTGGTGCTACCTCCATCTCCTTGTTCCTGCCTTGCCTCAGAGTGGCACAAGTGTTGGTGAGGGGCTGAGAGCTGAGCTTGGTCAGAGAGCTGGGCCAGCTGGGAATGTAGCAGGGCAAGAGAGAAGACAGCTGAGGCTTTAGCCAGATCAGCTCTCTGTTCCAGCTGGGTGTGCAGCTGACCAAACTGCTAGCGCTGGCATGGAGAGTGGTGAGAGAAACGCCTCTTCTGGTAGGAGTGCTGATTTCTGTGCAGGCCTGAACTGTTAAGGTCTGCTTTGACTCTTTACATTGTATCCAGACGTAGATTTTGCTTGATTAAACAGTTGTTAGAAGGCCCTGAATAGTAGAGGCCTGAAGGATGGCTAGCAACTGAGCCTGAACACCCACGCAGAGGGAAAACTAGCTGTTCACACCTTGGCTGTATGATGAGAGTATGCATATAAGGACCATGCCAGAGAAATTCCAGCTTAGCAGTAAAAGCTTAAATAAAAATGTTGTTTGCTTTGATTTCATTTTTAAGCTCAAAATCATGGTATTACAGGATCATAAAAATTACTCATGTTTTCTAATCTTTTTTCCTAGGAATTTATTAAAGAGCTGCTAACTCGGATAAGAGGAATGAGGAAACTCAGTCCCCCTCAAAAGAAGAGTATATAAATAATTCAAAGTAGTAGCACTCTGTAAAAGACATGACAAGGGAAATGGGACTTTGAATACAAGACCTTTGTTAAAATAGTTGTCTTTTCTCCACAACTTTTTTGATTTCATTCAGTTTTGACTCAAGGAAATTATTTTGTGTGTTCCAAGGGTTCTTTTTTAAGTGTCTTTTTTTTTTTTATCAAGAATATCAACAATTTGGATGCTGCTCAACTTTCACTAGAGGATTACTGAAGCAAGTGAAGAATCCAAGAGTTAGTGATGAGGGGCAGCGAGCCTATGTGGTGAACCAGAAGATCTTGTAAATTTACAGAGCTAGGAGATTTCTCCTTGCAACTAGCTGGATAATGTCTTTTAAGTTGGTTGTACATTTTAACTCATGGATGTCAAGTTTCTTGTGCTTGTCTGTACATAAATTATAAAGTGGGTTGTGAATACTGTTTCACATGGAAGGAAAAGTTTGTTACAGTAAATTATTTAAATGGTGGTTATTGCAAATTTGTTACCAGAAGGTACCAATTTAGATTACTAAAATAAGTGCTGCCATTTTTCTAAATACCCTTAAAGCAGCCCAGTGAAGAATGTCATCATATCTCCTTGTTTAGACTGCAGCATATGAAAATTGGGAATTTTAAGGGCTTAATTTGTAGACTTAAAGTTATTTGATTGATGCTTTGCCAGATCATTTCCTCTCCACCTCATGGTGTCTTACAACTATGTTAACCTATACTAAATAAGGGCCTGCAGTGATATCTAGAGAAATGTCCATCACCATTTAAAAGGTAATTCACAGTGGAGAAAAGGCAGTGCTACCAAAATGGATTACAAGCACTGTCTTGCATTTAGTGATATGGTCTTAACTGAATGCAGATTCCTTTCCTACTAAGGAAGACAAAGAATATTATATTCTTCTTCTATGGATCTGCCCTGAAAAGTGGGGAGACTTCCTAACTTGGGCTCTCTAACTTGTAAAAGAAATAACAGAAGAGAGATCCCTGCTCCCTCCTGGAAAATATCCTAACTGAAATGTTCAATAAGCTACCATACGCTGGTAGGTGACACTAGTCAGGCATTTTATATCAAGGGTGCTCTGAACATATTTTATTTTTCAAAAGAAGTACATGTTTGTGAATTTTATGTATACTGGCAAGCTTTTTTAATGTATTTAATTTTGTAATGTTTACTGATGATTTTATTTACCAGATATTTACTCAAATAAATGGAACAACTTGTGACTTGTTACATGTACACTTTACGAGACTACCATTGCTGAGTAAGTTGGTGAATGGACTTTCTAGTCAAAGAGAAGCCTGTGAGGTGGTAAGTACAAAGGAACTCCGCTGTATAGACCCTAATTGGCTTTTAATGTGCTCAGTATCACTCAAAACTCCTGTAACCTGGTGTGCAGTTCCACTTTTGAAAGTGTTCTGTGGATGAGGCCTGCCTTCCTTGTTCCCTGGGGGATTTAAAAAGAAAAGGGGGAAGGGGAGGGGAGAAACCTGGAAATCTTCCAGATGAATGCTGCCTTTTTTACCTGTTCCAATAGAGGTGAATATAGAGGAGGGCTTATACTGGATGACTCAGTTCTCTACTGAAGCTCTGGCAGGAGGGGGTCTTTCAGTAGGAGGCATTCTACCTTTCTGCCTATCTTTGAATTCTCAAGAAATGCCAGCAGCCCTAAAAAAATACTTGCTTGGTTTGCCTGCAGCGTCTTAGATTTAAATCCTGTATCTTGCTGAAGTAACAATTCAACTCTGGCTTCCTAAGGACTCTTGGCAAATTTTTCTAAAAAAATTGTGAAGTGAAATCTGTACTCCAGAGAAGTCAGGGGGAGTTTGTGACTTCATCTGGTTTTGTGTTGGAATCTGACTAGTGTTGTCAGCATTATCAACGGGATGTCTTTCTTTCTGAAAGAGGACCATGTGAATGATCTGTCTTGCCCTGAAGAGATTCTTTCCTTGATCTGTGTGCCTTGCAGAGAATGTGAGGTAGCTAGATCCAAATGACCAGTTTGTATCATCATCACCCTTTGAAAGAGAGTTACAGGAAAAATGTCCTTAATTCCTGAGGTTAAGGGGACTTTTTTTTTAGTGTTTTCACTGAACTTGGAAGGCAGAAATCAATGTTGGTCAAGAGGTCTGACTTAGTAGCAAACTTCTGATGTTTGCCTGGCTGGGTACCTTTCACATGCCTTTTTCTGGAAGGCTATTGCTTTGTACACCATTGAGAGCTTTTTGTGAACACCAAGCTTATTGTGTCCCAAATGGAAAAAAGGTCTCGATTTGAGACTTGTTAGCAATATTTAAAGTTTTGAGTTGGCATCTGAAATGCTGTCTGCTCATGGGTACTGTTCCCTGACCCAAATATATTCATATGCATTTAACACATGACAGCCCAATACATTTTTTCAACTTCTGAAGTGGTTACAGCTATTTACATCTTGCAGGTTATTTATAGAAACAACCCTAAGACTGAATATTAAAGGTGCTAGTAATCTCTACATATGTGGGTGCATTGTTGTGACTTCACTTATGATTTCAAATGTAATGTTTTTTTTCTTCCTTTATAATAAGTGTACAAAACAAGTGTCCAGCAATTGTAACTGCACCAGTTCTCTCACCTTCTACAGCAAAATGCTTCTCCACAAATATTTTTCCCCTCATGTTACTTGGCTATTATATGGCCACCCAAGTGTGCATGTCACACATTTTCATCTTTTGTGCTATTTGTCTTGCACTGAAGTAGATGCGGAAAATGGCAGTCTAAACCTTGTAAAACAAATTGTCTTGGTAATACACCTAGAAATGATGAGGATGGGACAGTCACTTCTGTGAAGGGTGGCTTCTCCTCCAGCCCTACATGTTTCACTGTTGCACAAGTGTCAGTGAGCAAAACCAAACGAAATAGCTTTTGTTAGCAGCTGGCCTGATTTTACTGGAGACTTACAGGGTCTCATTCTTGTCACTTTTTACTTAATGGAGGTACTCTTGGCCTTGGTGTGAGGGGAGAATCAACCCATTCACTTAAGATTTCATTGTGCTTTATGTCTTTATAGTGTGTGGGTGTTCTTGGCTCAGAGCAATATTCAAGGGGCATATCGATAGCACACTGTTGGTAAAACAACTTGAAATTAAGTCTTATGGCCCAGGCTGTTCACCAGCGTGGCTGGACAGCTTTCA
Organism: Merops nubicus; assembly: GCF_000691845.1. Classification (NCBI taxonomy): domain Eukaryota; kingdom Metazoa; phylum Chordata; class Aves; order Coraciiformes; family Meropidae; genus Merops; species Merops nubicus. The sequence continues at coordinate 129,094 of NW_008586140.1, read as the reverse complement.
TGAGGAAGGCTAAGTTTGGCTGCAATGAGAGCTTCCTCTGAGCTTTTTAAGTGGCTTATGAAAGGAACTGAAGTTCCTTCTTATAAATATGTAGTGAGGCTGAGGTTTTTTGTTTTGGTATTGAAGTGCCTCTCCAGCATACAGAGATTGCCTATGAGAGCATGTGTTTCTGGGGTTGCTTCATGGCATAATTAGCCTTTGCATATTTTACAGCAGGAGCTGACAGGGTGATGTCTCTCATGGTTGTTCTTCCAATTGGCTTAAGAAGAGGAAGAAAGTGCTTGTAATCATATTTAGTGTGCTTCGTGAGGCTGTAGTGACAGGATAGTATATTCCTGTGGCACAGAAGAGAGGAGATAAGCAATTCTTCTTCCAGCCTTTTTTGCCTCTTTCCTCAATTATTCCTATGGTGAGTTTTACCTCTAAAGTTGGTGTTCATGCAAGGAGAATCTGGGAAAATATAGGAGGGAAACTTTCCCTGTACTCATGACAAATGTGACCAAAAAAAGCACAAAGTACCTGCTCCTTTTGTGCACTTCAAACTCTTTGACACCAAGTCTTGGTAAGAGTCTTTAGCACTTTACCCTGGCAGGTATAATAGTGTATGTGAAATTAGAATTACTCAGCAGAGCTAAGACATCCTTAATGTAAACATGTACCTCCAGGGTGAAAAAAATCACATGGGACACATCAACAGAGAGCCTGCTGCTTGGAATCTAAAGACAATATGGGTTTTGTTCTGAACAAACAGTTAAACTTAAAACTTAATGAAGTGCTGTAACAAGAGGATTAATTGCTTCCTTGGTACGTAAGGTTTGTCATTGCTAGCATCATACACAGATGTAAGCAGGTACTGAATAACTGCATGCAATGCATTTAAAGGATATTGAGATGTAGGGATTGACTCAGAAAAGACATCAAGTGATGAGAAGACTAAGAAAAAAATCTCTAAGAAGAAAATTGCCTATTAAAGGATTTAGGTATTAAGAAAACTGAGAAGAGTCTTGCTTTGCTGCATATATTTCTGTGTGAGAAGAAAATGAAATGTAAGAGTTCTTGTGTATAGAAGGAAAGATATGAAGAAGATATGTGAATGCATGGAAGCTGAAGGAAGTGAAAGCCCTTTGTGCCTGCTACTGAGGGAAAAGGTGACGTCACTGTCTGCTAGTATCCCCAAATCAGAATTGAGTGCTTTTCTAGATAAATTCTCGTTAGATGAGTTCTTCAGTTCGCTCAAGGTAACCAAAGGTTTAAAACTTAAGACATCTGCTTCAATATTTCTGACTTTCGTAAAGCAGAGGATGTGAGTAAGAAACTGATTTGTATATTTATGTATTTACTGCTTGCTTATGTAGTGGTCAATTCCGATTGCTATTACAAGCTACCTATATAGTATACAACTCTGCTACTTTTTATTTCCATATTACTTCTTCTTTTTTTCTGGCAGTAAGCAAATAGCATGTGAATAATTAAAGTTGCTATTGAAAGCTAGAAGCTAGAGAAATTGAAGTGAAGAAGAGAAGGTACTTGGTGCTGCAAAATTTATTCTTGCCACTGTAGATTTTGGCATTAATGTAAATACAGTATTTCTGAAGTCTCAAAATTACTATTTATAGTAATCTTACTTAATGCTTTTTTTTTTCAGTGGAGCTAATGACCAAATTTTCTCAGCTATTAACTTCCACTCCTTACAGACTGTTTTCCAACAAAAACTGGCATTAGCTCTTTGAAATTAAAGAAACTGAACTATTCAGAAGACTGAAATGACTGAAACTTCTTTTGGAGGTCTGGAGGTGCAGTTAACAGGTTTTGCTTGGCAGTAAACTCAAATGTCATCTTTCACTGCATTGGTATTTTAGTTGACCTTTTTTCTTCTAAATTCGAAGTCAAAAATATCCTGGGATAAGCCCTTAGCAGAGGTTTGAGTCTGAGTAACTGTATAATACTGGACTGGATTTGAAGCACATAACTAATAACCAAAAAAGGTAGGAGCTGATCGACTTTAAGGACAGATTTATCTGACCACCCCTCCTAAGGGGGCAGAGAGGAACAAGAGCACAAGAAGCTTTCCTGCCTCTTAAGGGAGGATCCTACATCAGTGTCAGTAAGGCTTTGACTCTTGCCCTGGCTTTGTGGATGAGTCTGTCCCTTCATGTAGACCATAGTCAGTGGAGCTTGTCAGATTTGGAGTGGTGAGTACTATCTGATACATGAAGAACTGAAGCATGTGGTTCTATGACAGGATTATGCTTGTGCAGGATCAGTGTCTCCTTCTGTGTTGCCTGACCTGAGGCTGGAATAACCTTTATTTAATATACTGATCTACAGCAAGAGGGAATCCCAATAGGGATAATACGTTGAAACTCCCATCAATGTCTGCTGTCTCCTGGTAAGAGCAGCCAATTTGTGACAGTGGTGGCTGTGCAGACCCCGCAGGCAGGTCTCTCCACACCTCGCTAGGAACATAGCTTTGGGTCAGGGCCTGCCTTCCTATTTGTTTGTGTAGCCTCTACTACTGCCATGAGTGGCAGGAAGCCTCATAAAGCAAATGAAAACACTTCAAGGGATGCCTCAAACATTGAAGACAAGCAACTGGTACTGGCTCAGGCTGCAGACAGTGCCATGAAGGTGCCTTTAAGACAGAGGCACAAATATTGATTTAGTCAACTCTGCTGTGGTTGATAGGCTAGATAGGACACACCTGAAGACTACCTAAATGTTGCCACAACAGAGAGGACTTCTAGATGCTGCTTATGGGTTGCTTCCAGCATACCTGAACTACACTGTGGCTATCTAATGCCTGTAGAAATGTAAAGGATCACATTGTCTTGTCTGACTACCACACAACAGCAAAAATGGGGTTGAATTCAACCTGTACTGAAAGTGAGTCCTCAGGCAGTTTTGTACCTAGTTCTTGCAAATAACAGTCATGAGTGAACTGCATGCTTTCTGTTATGTTTCTCCAGTTTTAATTTCAAGCTTACTAAAGTAGTAGTTACTAAATCTGTTTTAGCATTCTTTGCTGCCAGTACTGTCATGGTGCATTTGTCTATGCTCTGCTTTAATTTTCCCTGTTCCTTCAAGATCAACAGTTTGATTTTTTTTTTTTAAGGACCTTTTACTAGTCAGTGGAAATAGGAATGTGTCATCTGGTGCTATTTCAGCCACAGAGGCTCTGCTGTCAATACCAGATCAATCCAAAAGACTAGAAAGGATGCTTTAAATTTCAGTGGCTTCTAAATTGTGGCCTCATACTGCTGGAGCTTACTTACTTTTTGCCTTAATTCTTTACTTCACTTTCCTAAAGTCTTCATCAGTGTGTGAATGCAACTGAGCCACATACTATAAGGAGAGAACAAAGGTCATGGAGCTAATTAAACAATTTATCTTGCATTTTGTGGGGAAAAAAGAAAAATATGGCCTTTCAGTTTTTTCTAAAATATCTGGGCTACACTCCAGTACTGTTTGCAGGGCCACAGAAATGTTTGTGTTTAGAAAACTAAAGATGTAGTGCAAGTAACAAAACAAGGAATAACTAGTGGCAGACAAAAACCTCACCAAACTGAAACCTTCTTTGTTGTCCTTTGGGGGGAAAATAAATGTCTCCTGAGCCCAGCACTTGTCAGAGTGTGACTTCCTTCCATCAGGCACCACTAGGCTTTGTGCTGGGTCCAGGCAGTGGCCCTGCAGAGAGGTAAGTACTGATTCTTCAGGAGTAATGCAGATATAAACACATCTGTGTAATCGTGTACCAGCTAACTTGCTTGACCCTGAATCCAGTGTTTGGGCTGCTAGCAAGCCAGCGTGTCAGGCAGAGCATTGGTAAGATGTGTCGTCACATTTTTCCATTTTGCAGTGGCTGTTATGTGTGCAGTCTCTGCTGCTACTGCCAGTAAGGAATACTGCAGCTTTTCAACCTTGAAATTAGGGAAAAACTTGTTTTTTGTCTGGGAGGGCCAGGAGTTTGTTGCCAACCCAAACATAAAAATAACTGTTCCTCTGATATATGTGCCTAACAAGCAAGTCTTTAAAATAGGAATAGCTGTACGTATGCTGTTACCAAGTGACAACGTCTGGTTTTGAAATAAAATTAAGCTGTTCAATGTTCTTTTATCTGAACCCATTTAATTCATGTCTCCTAAACTTCAGCTGTCCTTTTAATGTAGCTTTTGCAGTCACCAGAAATGCTTTAACATTTTTCTTTGGGGATTTTTTCTGATGCTTAAACTTAAGACAGGCACAAAATGATCCCATATTGGAAAAAGGCTATGAAAGCTATAACTTGTTTGCAATATTCTGCTCTTTATACTTGTCTCAAAGGTGCTTCTGTTTCCATATCAACAATGTACCACAGTAGTGCATGCTTCATAATGGTAAATCCTTGGAATTTTAATAGTCTACCTCAAGTGCCTGCTTTTTCTTCTGTCCTCTGTGCTTTGTTCTAGAGCTGCCACACAACACATTGTATTGATTACTTTGTCTGTGAAGCTGTACATTCAGCTGAACACTTAATCACTCTGAGGCTGTATTTTCTGTCCTTGGCACAAGGACAATGTGTTTAAAAATATATGTCAACTCTTCAAAAATTAGAAGCTTTAATGCCAGGGTTGAGTGAAGTGATAATTGTTTAACCTTTCCCCTTCTGGTTGTCTTTCAAATCTGAAAATCTGAGCACTTCCTGAAATGAATATGACTTTTAAAGTTCTGATCTTGTTAGCTGCTTCCTAATTAGTTTAGTACTTGTATTTCTTACAGTTTTTATTTATGGTTGCAGTTGGTATCTGCTCTAACAACTGTTCCTCCTTCCTCAGAATTCTTCTCTAGTGCTCTCATGCCTTCTGCAACAGAACAAGTATGTCAAAATTATGCCTTTTCTGCAGCACCAGCTACAATAATTAGGCAGGGTTTAAAGAGATCAAATAAACCAGACTAACCTACAGTGTTCCTGTGTTTTCTTTGCTGAAGAGAGGTAGGCGTCATGCCTAGACCCTGTCCTGAGTTCCACAGCTTTTTCATAAAAGCAGAAGCTTCCCTAGGAGATTGGGTTTCTTTTTCTAGGCAGGAAACACCTAAAAAAAAAAAGTGCCTAAAATTCTGGGATATCTCAAACTGTGCTCATGTACAGGGGTGGCTTTAAAAAAGGACTGTTCAGAGCTTTTGTATCCAACCACTCTGTTGTGGTCCACACACAGGCACTCCACAGCTGTCAAATGTGCTCCAGGGCTGGGAACTAGCTCAAACACCAGGTGTGGTGCAGGATATGTGCTGACCTTCCACTTCTTTCAAAGTTTCATCCCTGTTTGAACCTTGCTAGTCTCAAAGGCTCAAAAATCACAAGGTAAGTAATGTAGGTACTCTGGGGCTATGAAGTCCTCAGTGTTTTACAATGCCTATTGGACTGTGTATTTATTGAGATGCTTTCCTGGGGGCCACTTGCAAGTTGTTTACTCTGTTGATGGAGGACTAAAGCTTCCTTTCCTGTCTGCAGCAATTTCAGGAACGGAAATTCTAGGAATAATGCTGTGCTTGTGATAAAAACATTAAGGTCAGGAACAGTCAGGAAAATAACCTGTGTAGATGCTGGAGGACCATGCTCCTGTTCTGCTATGGTGCACTTCTTGGTGTATCCTGTGTAGCCTGTGGAGCTCCCCCTGTGCTGGCAGGACTCCAGGACTGTTTGTGCACAGAAACCCACGAGGTACAAAAGCTAGATAAAAAATATACTGGCAATTGTTTGGTTTAGAGCTGATGTAGTTTACCCTCTATCCAGTTAAATGCAGGCAATTAACTTCATTAACTAGAAAGCAACCTTCCTTTAAGTTTGGTACATGATGGGGGGCTTTCATGTATCTGTTCTGTGCTATGCTAGAGTATGTGGGGACCCTGGAATAAAAAAAACAGTTCTTGGCTGGTGCTTTTTTTTTTTTTTTTTTTAATCTGTAAATAGTTGAGGACAGAGAAGCAAGCTTTTTTTAAAAATGTGTTTAGATTGAAAGTGTGTTGCAGTAAACCCTAGCTAATGCCCTAACCAATTATACTTCAAAATTTTGCCCTTTGAGGATAGGAAAAAAAACTGTCAAATGCTGGGCTGTCTGCAAATCATGGAAGTCTTTGGGTTCTTCTCAATAAGAGTCACTGAGAGCAAACAACTTAATAAATGAATGGTAGTTGATGTTCAAAATTTGGCAGAAGGTTTCAGAGCTGTGTAATGGTATTTGGGGGATGGATCCACAGCATTCTATGTCACATGTTTGTAGGTTAAGGGGAGCAAACTAAAATGACAACATCCGCACGATATCCTTTTTCTATAAATGGCGGATTAAGTGTGTGGTTCAGTCACCCACCCATCTTTCCCACACAACTGGGACTGTTATGCTGCTGAAGGGACAGACAGATGACCAGTGGTGGTTTTCTTTGCAGAGCTTTGGACATGGATTATCTTATAAAAGGAGCATGTGAGTGCCACTGGGAGTTATTAAAAAAAAAACAAACAAAAAAAACCACACACACACACAAAAAACAAAACAAAACAAACAAACAAAAAAACCCAACCAACCAAACAAACCAAACCAAACCAAAAAACAGTGTCTTATTCTTGAGTTCCTGGGACCCAACACTGCTCCCTTCCTGCCTTAGGGTAATGTAGGGTATTGCAAGGCTTCCTGAAGAATGAACAGGGCTACATGGAAGGGCAGGTGATCCTACCTGTTCATCATGTGTCAAGCAGCTCTGAGGCAAGCAGAGGTAAGTGCTTCTAACTCACTTCCACAAGAGTGCACAGAAAAAAAATTTTTTAGTTAGCAAGAGCAAATAAGTGAACTCTTATATTCAAGGTAAATACCACAAAATATTTTGTCCCCTGTTTGTTGTCATTAATTAAACAGAATTGAGTTCTTTACTTTGTTGTTCTGGTGCCCACTCAACTTGTTGCAGCCTGAGGTTTCTGTCCCATCCATCCTGTTCTGACCTAAATATCTCTTACTATCTGCTGTTTTGTTGTCTGACTGTCTTCTGCTTTCCAGATCCTGGAGAAATTTCTCTACAAGAGGATGCAAGACAGCACTTTGCATTAGCGCCCTGCCATGACAGAAACTGGCTGTTAATTCCTATTTTTTGTGCTGTTCCTGCTTGGATCATGACAGCGTACTATCCATCCCTGCTTAGGGGAAGAGAAGGGCTCTACTGAGCACAGCCTGGCTGCTTCTTCCTGTTGGGACTCAGATAAAACATATGGATCCTTACACGCTCATGCAAAGGCTGCCTGAAGTGGTGTCAGCAAGTCCCAGGGCTGAAAGCCCAGATGTGGGCAGTGCTCCCTCCTCATACACGTCTCAGTCGGGCATCTCACCAGTGCCTAGTCAACAGTGGTGTCAAAAAGCAAGGAGCAGCACTTCCTCCTCTTCACGGAGCTCTTAATAGTCAATGTACTGGAAACTTTGTGTGCTAGACAGTCTGCCTGTAGGAAAACAAATGTGAACTCTCCTGCTTCTGCTGTTAGGTCACATTGTCAAAACAGATTGTGGTGATTCTCTCTGAAGAAGGAAAGGAAAAGTTGTCATCTCAAGTCCCAGTGCCCTTCATAGATTTGACAGCAGAGCTTCTCAGCACAGCAGTTTCCTAAACAAGATGCTGCTAATATTTAATGGTACATCAGTATTTTTTCCTTATTTCATGATTTGTAGTTTCCTAAAGGAGAGAAATTTGTCCTTTTAGCAGCTGAAATGTCAAAAAAACATCCAGGAGGAGACTACAAGAAGCTGGCAGTAACTGGGAAAAATGAAGCAAGTCTGCAGGGAATTTCTTGGCTTATTCAGTGGCTTTCTAACATCTTTCTGTCTCAGATGGTCTTGTCTCCTGGCAGCAAATGCCCCATCTAGGCTGAACACCTCAGGCAGAAGCAGCATGCTGACCTCTTTCATTTCTGAAGGATTAATGCATTTTATTATTTAAGGTGAACACCTAAATGAATGCTGAGGAACCTTGCTGGTATTCCTCTCTCTGCCTCTCCACCGTCATCTCAGTTGCTCACTGTTAGGAACCATAAATAATGTAGTATTTTAAAAATATCTTTGAAAAAATTAATGATATGAACTGTATAGCATGAGATCATTTGTGAGGAGGAACAGCTATGACAGAGGTAACCAAGTGGTTACAGTGGGACTGTTGTTGTTTAGGTATATTTCAAAAGTTTACATAGGATTAAGGTATTAGTTATTAATGGGAAATAATCTCTACTCCTCCAGAACATTAGAGATACACCATTTATTTTTATGCTGTAGAGTCCTCCTCTATGGGCAGATACAAAGTTTCTGTAGTCTAAATAGTCTAGCTTAAAGATTGCCCAGCCTAACTGAGATTTTTCCCTTATACCACACTCTGCTTATTCTGTTCAAGTTTAAGGCCAACATCTGAGACACTAATAATTTAATACTGTTTTGAAGGGCCTTGATTTAACATTGTTCCAGGGTGGGGCACTTTTGAAGGACTTCACAATATTTCTCACCTGAAGCACTATGAGTTTGAGGCTCCCAGCTCACTGGCCATTCTTGAAAATCTTCTGCATATTGACAAGTTGAATGAGTAGTGTACACTTGTTTAGGCAGTGCCTGTGACTGCTTAGTGCTATAGCAGTAAATAAAGCTTGGCTTTTTAGTATTTTTTTTTTTTTTTTATGGTTACATAAACTGCCTTTTTCTCCCAGGGTAATGTTAGCTTCTGATTTGTATAGCAGAGAATTGGCTTTTTGGCCCGATAAAAATAATGGGTGAAATTAAGAAAACCAAATCTCTCAAAACACCTTCAGTTACTCTGTCAACTCTTTTTCAGTGCAGCAGGTAGCATTGTAGAAAATGTTAATTTAACACTGACCACTGCTTCCTCCTTTGTGCTTATGGTGTATGAAGCACTTTCTGCTATTTGCTGGAGGGGAGAGGCATTTTGGTGTGTTTGCATGCCTCAGTTCAGGGCATATGAGATTCTTTGCTGCAGAGCATGGCTTTCGTGGTGTGTGGAGCAGAGCAAGGTCATCTGCAGCAAGCTAAGGGAGGGAATAAATCAATGAACCCAGCAAACGCAGTCACTGGAAACTAGCTAAGAATAAGGAGAAGGTCTTGGGTGTGCGGTGTTCACCATCAGCAAACAAAGCTTGAAATCCTCAAACCAAGTGGTGTATTTCTGAGCTCAGGGTGAGGCTTGGAGGAAGCCTGAGTTGTTATTGGATCTTGGCATGCTGCGGCCTGAGTGAAGGTCAGCTTCAAACAATGTTTGCTGACAAGTGCGATAGATGAGTTGCTGCATGAGCTGGCTTTAATGGACTTAAATGAAATAAGAAACGTTGGACCCTGTTGTTAAAGGATTTTTTTTGTGTATGAAGCTATTAACTCTTGGTTTTGTAGTCCTGATGGTTCTGCCTGGCTGGGAGATGGCAGAAAACCTCAGGGGGATCTTTCTGACCCAGCTAGGAGGGAAAAGAAACCTGAGTGTCTGACTGCAAGGTTTCCAGCCCAGTGGGCAGCCTGAAAGGGCTGGATGATTCAAACACACTATTAAAACATATAGCAGCCCTGAGAAAGAAGTAGCACATGTGGGGTTTCTTGGGTGCTTAATTTCTTCTCAGTTTCATGTATTGCTCTTTTTTTTAAACTGACTGCTCTGGCTATGTAACACTGCCTTGGCAGGTCCCCTTAACAGACATTGCCAGCCTACTCTGGAGTGGGACTTGATCCAGCTCGGTAGAAAAAACAAATTAAATATTTCTGACCTGGTAGAGCAAGGCCTACATTGCTCCTGCTATACATGGCCCCCTTAGGGCACTCCGCTATGCCTGTCCCCATGGTCCTCAGGCTCTAGTGGCTGTCCTTGCCCTCCCGTGCCCACAAACGGATCCCTCCGGTTTTGGCAGCTCTGCTTTGCCCCACAGAGGAGGGCAGCCTGACCTGCCTCCTACCTCCGAACTGCTCTTCCTCCCCAGGACTCTGTTCAGCTGCAGCATCTCAGCACTGTTCAGCAGTGTGAGGAAGGCACATAGGTTTTGGGTCAAGCTGAGGGCTGATGCTCACAGCCAAGAAGCTGTACAGAATCACCCTGCTAGAAATTACAGGGATCTCCCAAGCTCTTACTTCTGTGATGTACCTGGATGTTGTTCTGGGGATTTCACTTGTTTGGAAGGGAGGTGGTCACAATACAAAAGAGCTTGGCTGCAAAAAAAAGGAAAAATGCACTCTATAAGGGTTCTTTGTAGCTCTACAAACTGGGATTTGAGCTTGTTTTTCTGCTAGCAGCCTGCTGTGTGGCCTTGAGAAAGTCACTTCTGTACATCAGCCCCTCTTGCAGTAGTAGACTAGGGCTGGTTTTGTCACAGGGGTAAAAGCAGCTGAGGCAGGAAAGCATTGTGGTGACACAAGCTGCTTGTCTGTCGTGGATCGAATGCAACAAACATACTCGCCCATGTAGTTTCACCTTGGGGAAGCAAATTTTCTTAGCTTGCCTCGAAACTGTATTGATACTTCAAATCAGAACAAAACCAATCCCAAAGTCCAGTGTATAGAGAGAGGAAAGGTTATTTTTAACAGTGTAGGAAGTGCTGTACTTATGAGGCTAATGCTTATCCATGGAACGTGCCTTGCATTTTGCACAACAGAAGCAGAGCCCTCTTGAGTTACAGAGCTGAAGGGGAGTAGCAAGTTGGTGTGCTAATAATTCCCAAGCTACTATTTTTGATGTCTGCCTGTGTTGTTTGTAGTGTTGTTACCCAGCAGTGCCTTCCGATGCCAGGTTACTTGAGGTAAAGTTGGTGTTTCCACTTAAGTCAGTATTAATTTTCTGGCTTTTAGTTTGCTTTTCCCCCTCACCTCTTTTACTTAAATTATAGTCTTATATTCTTGTACTAAAAAAATAAACAAACAAACAAATAAATAAATAAAAATCTGGGGGATCTGGCTCCCTTGCAAGGGCTCAGATGATACATATGGACAACTATGAGGATGCCTGTGGAAGGAAAGCTGGTGAACAAGCAGACAAGGCAGTTATTAGCAATAAAAGCTGAAACATTCATGAGAATTCCCCTGAAAGAAAGGAAATTTTCTACAGGAGTGGGGAGGGTCAGTGTACAGATTGTCCTTGGCAATAACTCTGTCTCTTACCCTTCTAGTGTGCAGGGAGATACCTGCGTGTCCAATGCCAGTCAGCCTGTGGCAGCGTGGTACAGCATCACACACCCAGAGGTGGCCGGCCTGCCTGTCTGCCACTGTGCTCCCCGGGGTGACAAGCAGCCTTCCCTGGTGTGCAGAGCAAATAGGGGAGGGGGAGGAGAACAGAAATGGGCAGCTCATTTTGGAGTTACGGAGGCAGAAGGTGGGAGAGGAGGGAGGTGTGTATGGGTAGGTCCGAATGCATCAGTCTCACCCCACAGTCTTGGAAGCCCCTTGCTTGCAGTCTTCTGTGTGCCTGCACACAGAGGTGTAATAGGAAGACTATACTCATGCACTATTCCAGGCTTCGTTTTTATTCCAGAAGGGGTTTAAATTATTAATGTGTAGCACAGCAACAACTGAACCTGCTGTTAGATCATACCTCATAAGACCTTTTTAAATATTTAGTACTTACTAACAGAATGAAGCAAACAAACAAGAGTACCTAAAAGGTTGAGAATGCACTTAATTTTTAAACAGTTAAATACAAATTAGGCAACACTTCAGAAGAGAAGTGCAAAAATGCTGTTTGCCTCGTCCTGAGTAGTCTGCAGGGTGATAGACCCATCTGGTTGATCTGTGTTTCTGTGTGGGTCTCTGATGAGTTCAATGGATGGTGCTCTTAGAATGACAATCCTGTAGACTCAGCTGCTTGGCCGATCCTGGATTTACCTTTTTGGTCAGCCACCATGGGAACCAGGCACTTTCCTTTCTAAAGATGCATCTGCTGTGGGCAAATGTCGCTGTGGTATGTCCTTGTAGACCTGAGCTGGAGCTCTTGCTCTGCCAGCTTCCCTCTATCTTCCCTTCTGCGTGTGTGGATGTTGCCAAAGTGAACACATAGCAATTGCACTTTCCCCCAGCAAAGAAAATAGAAAACATTCCCCAGCAGATTTCGTCTTCTTTTTTTTTTTTTTTTTTTTTTTTTTTTAATTTCAAAGTCCTGTTTCTTATCCATATTCATGGTGCTCTGTGTATTTTCAGAGTATCTTGCCCAGGCCAGTGGGAGATTATGTAGGTTCAGGAAAGCACTGTTCTCATTAGGGGTTGCAAAGAAGCTGAACAACTTGCTCAAGATCATGCAGAAGGTATGGGGTAGGGGCTTTGCCTCTGAGTTTGCTGGATTTATTGTGCTCCCTGGCTGCTGCCTCAGGAGCTCGGCATGGTGTCCCTCCTGCTCTCACTGGTGACATCCAGAAACAGCAAGAGGCAGGTGTCCTCACTGCTTTACCGCAGCTGGATGGAAGGAGTGGGTATGACTTACTGACCTCAATCCTTCAGGAGAGGCTGATGACTTTTGTAGCAGGTAAAACAGCAACCTTGGGTCCCTGTTGAGAAGAAGAAGAAAACAAAACCCAAAACCCCCCAAAACCAAACACACTCAGTTTAGGCCTGGATACAGGAGCAGCTCTGTGTAGAGCATCTCCTGTCCACAGAAGCCAAGGGGCAGGAATAGCTTTCCCAGAGTCCCTAAAAACCTAGTGGCTCTATGGGTGGAGTGAGGACGTGTGTCCAGTGGGACTGGACTGCCAAAGATGGGCTGCCCAGGACAGCTGCCATCTGTGTGGGTGAGGAGCTGAGGTTAGCACAGAGGGTGAGGAGTGAACGGGCCAGAGGGAAATGCTGCAGTGGAGGGACCAGGTTCCCTGCAGCAGGAGGGGCAGTAACGTGTGGCACTAAATTGAGCTGCAATAAAACAGGTGTGGATGAGAGCTTGAAGAAAGGCAGGAGAGCTGTGTCTGAGAAGAAAGATGAAGATAGGAACTGATTGTGTGTGAGAGATGCAGGGAAGCAGCATGTGAGTGAGGCATAGGAAGGCAAATAATGCTTGAGAAGCAAAGAACGGCTTGAGGTCAAATGAGAAAAGAGTACAGGCAAGCGATATTAGATACGATAAAAAACCAAATAGAAAACTCAGCAAGCGCTAGAAAGCATAAAATGAGGTGTGGCTGTGGGAAAAGAAGATCAAAACAATGGAAATAAAGTAAAAATGACTAGGGCTGCAGAAATAGTGGAAGATAATACAGTAACATTAAATAAAGTGCACACTCATTTACTAGTATAGATTAATGCTGTATTTATTTGGGTAATACAAATACCCTCCAGGGTTCCTTAAAAGCATTATATGGCTCTGGCCAGAGTACGGTAAGTGCTGGCTGTAATAGGTGACAGTAAATAATTATAGATGGGAAGGCTAGAGTTACTAATTATTACAATTTCCTGACCCTACTCATTATAAGATTCTCATTTCAGTTAGTTATAACTGAGGAGCTGTGACTAGGCTGTAATTTTCCATACCAGCTGTCTGCCTCAGGCTGAATGTCTCTGAAAAAACAGTGTTGCAAGATGACTGGGATGAGACTGGAAGCATGCAGGAGGTGGAAGTGGGGGTGGACAATAGGAGTATAAAAGCATCATTCATGTGCCTAAGGACAAAATCAGGAAAAGTTCAGCTGCAGACTTGACACAGACTTTAAGCATAACAAGGAGGAATCCTGCAGGTATGCTAGCTGTTAAAAGGAATTCAGAGTAACTATGGATCTGCTTACAGTTGGGGGAGGCAGCCTAGTGGTGGTTGACACAAAAGGCTGAGGTGCTTAAGTACTTGAAAAAGAGTTACAAAGATGAAGGGCCCAAATCCCCTTAGCTAGTGCCAGGCAGTGTACCAAGAGGCAATGCCCACTGTCTACACCATTGGGTGTTTGGGTTGGGCCTGAGTGAAAAAGAGTCATGCTGCATAGGAAAAGGTATCCAGAGGGAATCTGGAGGTTTTTAGAACTGAGCTAGACCAGGCTGGAACTTTGTCTGATAGCCCTGCTGTGAGCAGGGTATGGGCTGCCTCTCAACCAGCATCTCCTTGGTGCTATGATGCTGTGATGGAAAATGTCGCTGTGACAAGGTCCTGTGAATTTTTGTTTGAGAAAACTTAGTGTGTCTATATTTAAGCTTTGAGAGGCAAGAGATCAGGTTTTAGGTCATGCGTAGAGGATGCAAAGCATGTCTACTAAAGCAGCCTTTCCTTCTAAGCCCATAGTGACAACCCAAGTTTTCCTCTTGTACTTATTCTTTGTTGTCAGGAGGCATGTGGGAAAGCCTTGAGCAAAATGTCCCATCTTCCCTGGTGCTGTAGATGATAAAAGGAGCAAATCAGGTTTGGCTCACAGTTGTGCTTCTCTTTCACATGGCAGCAGTCAGCTGCATGTCTAAACTCTGGCCAGGTTTGCACATATTTTTCCCCATTTGACATCTGAATTTTTCTGATATGCTTGGAGATCTGGTAGGGATGACAGCCTTGAAAAGCACTGGTGGAAGTGACTAATTCTTTCTCTAGAGCAGGGACTTGATTGTGCCTCATGCAGAAGAATAAAGTGGGAAAAATTAACTGCAAAGTGAAACCCAGCTGTTCTGTGCAGTGAATAAGGGAAGAGTCCTGTGGAAAAAAGATGTAGTCACATCATAAAGACTGTAGAGTAAATGGAGAAAAAAAAAATAGCAGAAGTGATGTCTTTTTTCTTGGGTTTTGATCACCAGTGTAAAACCAGGAAATCAGGAAAACAGCATCTTGTGGAAACTGTGGCGGTGTATCTGTAGACCCTCTTTTAATTTAGCGGGCACTCGGTATGTGAGGAATGGGTGTAGGCAAACAGGCAGTGGATCTGTGTACCTCTTGTCTGTGAGGGAGAAGCACTACTGATGTAGTTACAGAAATTGAGAGAGATGGTCTTGAATGTACTGTGTGAGAGATGCAGAGCCCAGCTGAACATGCTGAAGACCCAAAGCTTGTCATAAGAGCAGGGGATGTTCACTTGCTGCCTCTCAGAATATCACTTTTGGCCATCGCACAGGAGGGAATATCCCTATGTGGGTTTAAAGTCAGGAACTAGGGCAGGAGAAAATGTGCACTTCTTGCAGCAGAGGATAATCACCAGAGGAGCTTCTGGGTGTCTGTGCAGTTCAGCAGATTTCTATGTGACCTGGAAAAGGGGGTCAGCTCTGAGCTGCCAAAATTTGCTGATGGCATTAAATTGTTCAAATTAGCAAGAAGCAGGACAAGCTGTGAAGATGTGCAAAAGAACCTCATAAGACTGGGTGACAGCAAAACAGTTACACACGGAATTCTATACAGATGAATGTTAAGGGATGCACATGAGAACAAAATAATTATAACTCCACATATAAAATAGTAGCCTAGATAAGAGCTGAGGGAGTTGGACAACATAATTCAGGAGCTTAATCTGGAGTTATATCAAATACCTGAAAACACTGCTGGTGGTCAGGACTCTGATTAAAAAAAAAAAAAACCAACAAAACAAACAACCGAAACCCAGCGTATCAAATGTTAGGAGTTGTTAACATGATGAGGAACAAAACAGAACATTGTGTCACTGTATACTTTTCTCGTGTTTCCTCCTTTATTTTTCTGTACAGTTCTGATCCTCTTATCTCAAACTGGTTATGGTAGACCTGGAAAAGGTTCAAAAAAGGGCAACCAGGCTGATCCAAGGTGTGGTAAGCATTTGTACAGGAAGGAAGTTGCTAAACTAGAGAACAGATGTGTAAGGGTGAACAGGCTAGAAGTTTACAAAATCATGGGGAGGGTAGATGGGGACAGAAATTAGCTGAGAACTGAGAGGCATCAACTGAAGATAACCCAGATTCAGAACAGAACAAAACCATGGAGTTCTCCAAGCAACAAGTGGCTGACATGCAGAGCCAAGTCTTTTCCATAGGATATTGAGTGCCAAAAGTTCAAGGGAGGGTCACTAGTTACTGTAAAAAGATAAACCCTCATACACACCTGATTCAGGACAAGCCTGAGCTAGAACCAGGGAAAAAGTGGGACAGTCTTAGGCATAAAAATCACACAAGCTTGTCTTGATCCTGCTTTTCCCTAGACACTTGCTTATGAGGGCTGCTTGGAGAGGGATTCCTGGGCCAGGTGGCTGTTGGTCTGGTGGTTTAGGGGCAGATCCTAGGTCTGTTAACACTTGCCAGCTGAGTGGAGTGTATGAATTTCTCATGTAAACCAACAAACTGGTTAGAGAATTAAACTAGGTAATTCTATAGTTATATTATAAATTCATCTTTTTAAATGTCTTAATTGGCTCTAAGTGTTTCTGACTCTTTTAAAAGCATATTTGTTTAAACACTCATTTCATGGCAAATGAAGCTGCATGGCCCTCATTCCAGTGTTATGTAGGCAGCAAATATGGTACTTTTACAGCAAATATTAGCTTTGCTAAAACAGCACTTTCTGCTCTGACCTTCACAGGACTGGTTTCCAAGGCTTTTTCTTGGAAACTGGATGAGTGCACACAGCCTTTTAGTCAGTCCCTCATTTGAGAGTGAGAATGGAGAGGGCTAACATCAATTTTCATTTGACATGGAGAATAACTTGTTCCTCTGTCAAAAGAGGCAAAATTTGCACTGTGCAAAGGAATAACATAAGCCCTCCAATAACGCCTGTGACAGGGAGCTCAGCAGCCCCTGCTCTAGCTAGTCTCACTCTGAAAGACTGTCAGGATTTCTGTTGATTACAGTAAGGTCAATACAGGTAAGAACTGACCTTGGGATAAGGTTGTAGCTCATGGTGAGCTTAAAAAAGAATTAAAATCTTCAGTAAGTTTTTGTGATGGATATATAGCTCATGTGGGACAGCTAGAAATAGTTAGATGCAATAAGGAGTTATTGGAAGAATGGAGTTGAATAGCTGTATTGGGAGGAATACTTGGGCGTAATTTAATTTAGCTACTTGGCAAAAGCAGAGTTAACCACAACGTTAAATCAGGTTGGTCAGGGCATATTTGTGATTCATCAACTGCTTTGTGAAGTTTCTCTTTTGGCACTCAGCTGCAGACTAGTCCAAGTGCAAAGTTCGCTGTATGGATCACTGTGTCTTGGTCAAGATTGTGAGGAAGTAATGAATCTTGCAAGGTCAGATTTTTTCCCTTGTATCCACTCACATTACATGCTTTTCACTCTGGGACTATGATGTTAGCAGTTCATGCAAGGCACTGGGATAAAAGGACAATTAGGCTACCTGCCTGAGCTGGAAGAGTCAATGGCAAATTCTCTGCTTGTAGCATGTGTTTGTAATATTTGAGCCTGTCCTGATGGAGAATGTTAAGTAAGACTGACCCCCAACTGCACTGTATGGGGCCAAAGAAAGTTAGCAGCTTTTCCTGTCCATGACAGCTAGTACTTGCCTAGCCTTTGGGTGGAACGAGGACCCTGATTGAAACCAGACTGATTGTGTTGAGTGTTTTCTCTGGTTGTCTGGAGAGTATCTCCTCCAATAGACAGAACTTCTGGGCCTTGGTGTCTCCCAGAGAGGCTCATCAGTCTGTGATCTGTAGGTGAAACTTTTCACTGAGTTGGAAAACCCAGCTTTTGCCCCCTGTGGGACATTTATTATCAACCTCAGTTGCTGTTGTGGTGGCCACTGCTTCCAAGGGTAGATCTATCTTGGGAATGAGGGACAGTATATTTGTGTGTGGATTGAGTAGGTATTCAAAGACAGCAGATACATCATTGTTGCTTAAATACTACTTTTTGCTACTTTCTGCATGGTTTGAGCAGGATGAAGAAGCACAAATGAAATCCCAGTGCCCTGTTTGTGATGTGTCCCTTCCTAGTCCTCAAGCTCAGCCTCCCAGCAGTGTTCCTGCAGCTTCTTTCTGGTGAGTCTGGCCTTATGAATCTGAGCATTGGGAGGCCAGTGAGCTTGTATGGCAGGGTCACAGCTGTGGATGACCTGTGGTTGAGGGTTGTGGCAGGACAGCACCCTGGGGAGCTAGGCATGTGGGGCAGCCCACTGCCTGCTGCTCCCCATCTTTGCTCTCTGCCATTGCTCAAATGAGAGCTTGCAGGCTGGCATTAATATTTGTGAACTTTCTGCCACCTGCTCACAGAATAAAAATTAATATGTTTATGTGCTTACTAAATTATGCTGTAGTTTAATTCCTGAAGAAAATGTTGATAAGAGTGCTTTTGGAAAGGCTTTTTAATATCCTTTCCAAGTGACTAAAGGAATTCCAATTAGAACTTACATATAATTTTAATTTCCCTTGTCATTGCTGTTTAATTCTGAAAAATGCTTCCATCTCTGTTGCTTTCATGTATCATCTGCTGCTCTTATTTGTCCACCCGGCCATAATCCCGGTGGGTGACATGACAGCTATTTCCATGGCAAGAGCATTACAAATTCTAATAATATCTTCCACTGAAGTAGCACTCCTATCCCTTGTGGAGCAGTGCAAAATGAAGTTTATATAAATACTTTCACCAGTTCATATGGTTTTCTAATCTTACATTGCCTGGTTACCACAATGCATGTAACTTGGAGAAAAAAACCACAACCCTTTTCTTTTCCTTTGTGTTTTGGGTTTAAAAAAATAACATCTTTGGCTTGAAAGTAGGGTTTATTTAGTTTTTGGATTGGAAACAAAGCTATTATTTAGCATTTCAAAATACAAAGAAAGTGTCCCTGTTTGCTAAAATAGGCTTATATTGGTTTGTGTAACAAAAAGTAACACCCAGTCCAACCCCTCTGAGTTTTAGCTGGTCAGCTTTGCATTTCATTACTGCTGTCCCATGCATCTGTACTCTGAAATTACATTTCTGTGGTACAGCTTTCATATTAAATAATTGTTTGATCTGTCAGTGAAATACAGCTATTTCTTGACAGGGATGTGGCCAGGGCTGAACGCCGTGCTGCAACACAGCGCAGTAGTTTATGGGATGCGGTGAAGGGAACACAATGGCCGAGTGTAACAACAGTCAGGATTTGTGTGGAGTGAATGTTAACAACTCCAACTGCAGTTTTCCCAAGGCTCTAGGGTTGACTTCTCTCAGCATTGAGGACCATGAACAAGAGATCTTCCTGGCCAAGTGTCATGGCTTTAGTGCAGCGCAGATGGGGAGGGAAGGTTGCTGCTGAACCACTAGCACTAGGAGCGTATTGAAGTACCTGTGGTTTCTTTGTCCTTGCTAATGACAAATGTCTGTGTGAAATGAGGGACTGATGAAAAAATATCCAGTGGCTTCACTGAGTGTTGGCTTAGGACAAAAATGATATTTCCTAGACTTCTCTAATAGTTCTGCTCAGTGCCTGAATATGTGTTGTTTAAATTGGATAACTACTGTTGCAGCCTTCTGTTGAGGCTAGAGTTCATTTGTTGAAACCAGCCTCTGCTATTTTTGTTCTTGTACAATATGAGGCCCACCTTTGGCTCAGTTCTTAACTGAGGTTGATCAGGAATAATTTCACAGAAGGCAGAAGACTGACATTGCAAAATATTCCTAAAGAGGACTTAGTATCCCTGTGCATTACTTTGTTATTATGCGCTTAAAAACTAAGAATATAATTTAAGTCAGTAAAATGTGCAATGGATGATTGCTTCATAGCTCCATCAGCTTTCC
This sequence comes from Merops nubicus, assembly GCF_000691845.1. NCBI lineage: Eukaryota > Metazoa > Chordata > Aves > Coraciiformes > Meropidae > Merops > Merops nubicus. The sequence continues at coordinate 109,484 of NW_008586140.1, read as the reverse complement.
AGGAGTGGCTGTGCAATTTATATTTTGTCCCTGGACAACCTGTGAGCTCAGTCATGTCCAAATCATAAGTACTTGCATATTTAGTCCATATTTAAATTCATTTTTATTAATCCCTATTTAAGCATAGATTGACCTGTTCTCTGTGATATTACATCACTTGAAGGAAAACATTTACTTTTAGTTGTCCTGTATTTTGCAATGTGTCATTGAACATCCCATAAAGGAGCTACTTCACAAGCAATAATTACATGCTTTGTAAAGACACCCACAAAACACATCAGTGAATGATGTCTTAAACTACTGAAATGTAAAGCGAATGTTCCATGAAATTCTAGGAGAAATCTCAGCATGACCTGCCCACTGCTTTCACTGGCCTTAGAGCTAGACTCCAAAGAAAAAACTTGTGCAATGTTTTAATGGAAAAGGAACTACACAATATGCAAGTGTATGGCACAATGTACTGTGGCACTAGAAAGTGTCCTTGCTCGTGCAGAAGAGCATGTTTGTAGAGGAGGAAAATGGTGCATTTTCAAATTTATATTGTATTTGGAAAGGACATGCAGAAACTGTAGCCAGGTGAGCAAAGCAAAACAAATTAGATTACATGTTCTTCAGCAAGATTGCCGCCTTTTCTTGCTTTTGTGTAGATGTTCAATGCCTCCAAAAGCACAGAAGGTATCCTACAAAGCCCTCAATCAATATACGGGAAGTTAAGGCTTCAAAAGGATACTTAATTATGAGGTTAGACATAGTTATTTCTGATACTCTCCTTGAGATCCCTTATTTTGTGCTTAAAACAGCATACAACGCAAAAGTGACTACTAATCTCCTGGCAAGGAATTTCTGGGTAATAGCAATGTGTACCATATAACGTCCTTGATCTCAGGGGTATAAAACTGTCTGGAAAGGGATCATCAAAACTCTGTTGTCAAACTCCAGAACATTCTAGGATTCATCTGGAGTTTGTGGAGTTCTTCCCCTTCCTTGCTGCCCTGCTCAGAAAAGCTGATTCCTCTCAGGAGGTGTGTACCTGGGGCAGCCCTCAAAAAAATCACCAAGCCCAGAACCTCTGGCTGCATTTTCACTGCTGCTTTTACTTTCACTGCTTTTGTAGGACTCTTTTTTTTAATTTATTTTTTTTGGCAACCACGCCCAGAATCAAATTGATCATGTTGAGTATTTCTGCTCTGAAAAAAAGCACCTTTAATTCTCTATCATTCTTCCCCAGTTTCCTCAGAGGAAGTACAAACTATTTTATACTGTAACTTGCTGTGCTAAAGCATCTCTGTGTTTACAGTTTGGGATCCTTCCTCTGTTGTTCCAGGGCAAATTCTCACATTCCTAAGGAGCTCAGTTCATTTGCCTAAACAACAGCCATCTAGTTCTGTTTGAGTGCTTTAGAGTTTCTGACAGGTCTTGTGGAATTAACGTATGTGACATGGAGCGCACTAATGGCCCATGGTCTACAGAGGGGCAGTTAGAGTGAGGTGGAGCAAATTTTGAGTATCAGGGGGCCTGAGGCTCCTACGTTTAGACAGAACTGGATTCACCCTATCCTGGTATTTCCATCTGTGTAGGTGTCAAAATAAGGACCACATGGATGGATACATCTTAGACTTCTATCAGGATGCTTGTCTTGCAGTTTCCATGGGCAAGAGGTCTCGCTGTCTTTTGCTCCTTGGGAATTAACAGATGAAAGCAAACGAGGCTGTTTGTGGGGCAGTTTTGCTAAGGAAGAGAGGAGAAAGAAGAAGAAAAGGGGTGTAGGTCCTGGAGAGCAGATTAGCTTGTTCAATTTCTGCCTGCTGTGATCAGTAGGTGTCCTTTGGAGGTGGCTCTGAGCTTTGAGTATGCCAGTGGGTGGGTGCTGAGCTGCCGGGTGCTGTACTGGGTGACCACTGCTTGAGGGTGTGAGCAGGTCTGGAAAGTGGTCCCTTGGGCGTTGAAAAAGGGAGACAGAACCTGGACCTGAACAGGGTAAGAGCAGCTGGGGAGTATAGTGAGCAAGACAGTTGATGCTGGTGAGGACTTAGAGTTCCTTAGGTTAGCAAGGCCCTTATTCAGTTTGGTCTATGTTGCTTATTGTTACCTGTCTTATTCTGAGCACAGTAAGAGACAGGGAGAGTGCATTAGTTGAAGGAGAGAAGCTAAATTTTCTGTAAGCATCCAAACCACACAAACCATCCTGTTCAAAGTGCAGGAAGAAGGCCAGAATCAGTGTAGTGACTTCCCACAAGACTGCACAGGTTGCACTATAGGTGATCACCTCCTTGGGCAGCTTTTGTCAGTGTGTTGAGGCCATGGCCTTCAGAGCTTTCTTCTCCTAAGCCTGGGTTGGGGCAGCTGGGACCAACAGGAAGCTTCTTGGTGATGTCTAACCTCATACAGAAGACCAGCCCTCTGTCTGGTATCACAACATATACCAAGGGTGCTCCTGTAACCCAGAAAGCCTTTAAGGCTAGGAAGAGGCAGGTAAAGGAAAGGGAGACTCTAATATTAGACAAAATGACAACTGGGTCCATCATGTCTAAGTAAACTGTGTTGTGACTTGCCTACTGTGCACAAAGGTATGTGACCTCATGAGACATTTGAATTATTCACTTGGGGGTGCTGACAGAAGCTAGTGGTTGTCACTCCTATTGGTGCCAGTGAAGGACTGTTCTGGGGGGCTGTCTTCAGGCTGAGAGGCAGGAGACTGGTATCCCAGATCTCAGCAGCAGCAGTGTCTGAAATCCTGCCAGGGCCATACATAGGGCCTAGGAAGCAGGCAACCAGCCTGCACTGAGCAGGTAATGAGGCAGAAAGGTAGAATTAAAGCATTTTGGGAAATGAGGAAGCTTCTGGGGCAAGAGGGACCTGTGAAGGCTGTAAGGCTGTGCGGTGGTTAAAATGAGGCCAGGCTGTGCGCCTCTGAAAAGGTTGGGAGGAAAATAAACAGTCCAATTGTAATGAAAAAGAGAAATCAGACTGCGTGAGGTCCCCTTTGACCAGCAATGCTTAGCGACAAAGCTAGGTCAAAACAAAACACATGTTTTTACAGCAGTACTTGGTGTTTTAAAAAACAGGATGGGAGTATGAGAATTCCTGGGCTCAAATGGCAACCCTGATGGATTAGTCTACCTAGGGACGTGGTAGGAGGAGGCTGATCAGTGGGATATGGTCTTGCCAAGTTGCCAAATGTGAAGGAAGAGAAAGCAGGACATGTTGGTGGGGAAGTGACATTGTTTTTGAAGGATAATATGATATGTAATGGCATAAAAATGCTCTAAGGGAAAGACGTGTACAGTGCAACCTCTAATAACAAGGTGTCATGGCAGGATTGTACTGATGATTCCCTGCTCAGGACAGGGACTTATCATCGTAACATGACCAGGAAATACTGTGCAAGATGAATGGAGCTGCAGTTGTAAGATAGGCAGTAAAGTGGGTGGTGGTAATGTCTCTCTATAGGCTGCAATGATGCCTTGTCAGACCAAGGTGCAGAGGTAAAAAATTTTGACATGCTATGGCTGCTTTCTAGAACATCCTCCAAGATCCTGATCTATGTTTGGTCCCAAATGGTACATGAGACCTACTTCAAGAGATAGCTGTCTCAACATGATTAGATTTCAGCAAAAGCAAGCCAAATGAATTCAGAATATGAATATTCAATTTCAAGAAAGAAAACTGTGAAAATGAAGCAATTTGTCAAAAAAGAAAATAAAGCATCCTTGCAAACAGCAGTTTAGGAAATGAGAAAAATGAAGGCTTCTTGAAATTATTAGTTTAGGTAAATTGTTTACTGTAATTAAAAAGAAAATATGCAGTAAAATTTGTTGAGAGTGTTGCAAGGAGAAGATCAATACTAAAACATGGGAAAATGGCCTAAATGAAGACAGCCCATAAATTATGACAGGTAAATAGGCATTTAGGATGACAAAAGAAAAAAAAAATACCAAAAAAAACCCCACCACACACCACCTTAAAACTTGGTGACCTTTGCAAATGATAGTTGAGCTGCTAGTGATCAGTTCTTCAAATGCATAAGAACTGGGAAGCCAGACATAGGGAGTCCTGAAAGGTTTATTTCTTACTAGTAAGAAGAGCTGAGAAGTTTGTTGGAGAGCAATTTATATGATGGTGATCACAAAATAACATTCTATGGTCCTCTGGAAGAGAAGTGACAGAACAGTCAGGGTCCTAGACAACTAGAATATGACAAGTATGGTGCTGATAATTTTAAAAAAGGGGGAAGCAGGAGGATTATTTTAACCAGTCACTTCAGTTCATTGAAAAATTCTGAAACAAATAGTTATGCAGTATTATTTAGGCACTCTTGAGACAACAAAGCAAGTAGTATCTATTATAGACCTGTCAAGAACAAAGTTAAGGCAGTCTAAATTATTCCTGTGAAACGATAATACATCATATAGGTAGGAAAGAATCAGCAAGAGCTGGCATTTAAAATTATTTCACGTCCTTATAAGTAAGCTATGGAAAAATGGGCAAAATGAAATTATAGTATAGGATCAAGGATTGTTGACTAGCCATTTTCTCAGCTGGTGTCAAAGGTTCTTAGTGAAAGGACAGACCAAGAGGGGATTTGGGTAGTACATATTGGTTTTCTTCTTTTTAAGATCTGGAAGCATTTTGATAAATTCAAGAAGTTGCTGGCGAATAAAAGCAGAGCCCAATAAGAATAAATGCAAGGTAGTACTCAGAGGTATTAAGTGAAATCAGTCAATATTTTCCCTGAGGCAGTCAGTCAGCATGGGCAGTAGTCAATGCAATGGTGAGAAGGGAGGTGAGTGTCAAGGTAGCAGCCTGCAGGAAGAGGGTCTGGAGCTTACAGAGAAGCAGAGGCTGAACAGGGCCAGCAGCTCTCTGTGAAGAAGGCTGACCTTGCAGCTGGTGCAGGGGAGAAAGTGAAACACCATGAATCAACTAGGTGTCTGCTCCTTTTCTCTGAACAGGTCAGGCCAGGGGTAGAGATTTGCACCTCATTTTGTGTGGTAAGTGTAAAGAAAAATGAGGACTGCCTGGGAGGATGAATGTAAAGAAACTGTGAGAATGATTAAAGGGCTAGAACACATCACCTACTGGGATGAATGAATGATGTTGGTTAATCTGAAACAGGGGGATGGAGGAGAAGAAGGAAGCAGCCTTAAAATATGTGAATGGTTCTTGCAAGGAGGAGGAGAATACAATATTTTCATAGTTCTTATACCTAGGGCAAGAGGTAGTGGTTTTGAATCTGGTAGTAGTAGTTTTTTTAGTAGTGGGAAGTGCAGCAGAGAAGATTCAAATTAAATCTTTCTAAAATAAGTATAGCAAGATATAGAGGTTCCAGAGTGGCAGTGTTGGTGATGCTTCGTTGCTGGAAATGTTTAGAACAAGTTAGCTAAATTTATTCTGGAAAAGATAGAGATACAAAGTGACTCTGCTGTGAGACAAAATTATTCTAAGACTCCATTTTCTTCCTTTCCTGTGTTTTTCCGATTTAGTATTTTTAAATTCAAAACCTTTTCTGAACTGCTTTCCCTTCTCCTGTGCTCTATTTTGTTCTTTTTTTTGGATGTGATACTTTCTTTGAATAGTGCTGCTGATACTTTTCTGCCCATCAATGTTACTCAATTCAAAAATCTTAGAAATGATTTGCATGACACCTTTATTCCTTGTCTGCAAAATCAGTCTGACACTTGACACAATATACACTGAGAGGAACAATTGCTTTGGTGAAAAGCTCAGCAAATACTTAAGGAATTAGGAATAATTTTCAGTGTTTTTCTGATTAAACCTTGGCTTTTTTAGGATTCTACCCTTTGTGTATTTTATTCTTCATCTCTTCTACCTAGTCCTGTTGTATTCTGTTTTCCAAAGCTATTAAGTTTATTAGCACGACATTCCTCATTTCCTGTACTTGCACAGTCCTGTTACCTTTCTGTAAGCCTGATGCTTCCCTCAGTGTTGCATGTGCTGAGTAATGGAGGAACTCCACATAATTATTTGGTGAGTTGGAGAGATCTTTACATCATTGACTAAGTTAGGTGTTTGCCATATTTGTTTCTGAGCAGAAGGGAAGTCAAATGGATAAAAGGCTGATGTGTGGTCTCCTGTGTTCATTGTTTTACTCCCAAAGTAATATTTTTCCTTTGTTAACCAGCATGTGCACACCCACTCTTCCCATCCCTTTTATTAGGAGCAGACAAAGCAGTGAGTCAATGTGTTGCTGTCTTCCACGGTTACGTATTGAGCTTTGCACAAAGCTTCCTGTCGTGAGGTAGTGTGGTGAAGTATCTGTAGCTCTTTCCATCACTATAACCTGGAAGTTTTTGCTGGAAAAGTGGCTTCCAAATCTGTTCAGCCTTTTGGTTCTGCTTATGAAAAAAAAAAAAATGTTTTCAGCTGTGAGACATGGGGAACTTGTGTTAGCACCACCTGCTTAGACTATCAAAAAGCTATAGAAAGGTGTCTCACCTCACATGTGGGGTGTTTCTAGTTAAAGGATGAACTATAAATGGGACTGCCCATGAGCAGAAGGCACTGATAGTTGGTAACTGCAACAGGCAACAAAACAGCAACTGCATCTCAGCCACTGCAGCTATGTGCTTGTATGGCTTGTGCAGGCATTGCAGAGTGTCGATGAGAAGATCTGAGTTGCTGGCACTTCTGGTCACCTTGGCAGACTTGGGGATGGTCAGCTGCAGATGCATCTCTGTGCTGATGAGGACTATAGAAGACAGAATAAGTTTGCTGAAGGGCAGATGAAGAGATTATAGTAAAAAAAATGCTTGATTCGTCCTTCTGTTGGTGTTCCTCACCTCAGAAAGCAAGCAGGATATCCCCATGAGATTTGGCATAGCTTGTTTGCAAGAGCAAGTGAGGGTTAAGTCACCTCATTCTCTTTGCTGCCTCCAGCACAGAGGGAACATCTTCAGGAGCAGACAAACAGACAGCTGGGAATAGTATGGCCAGAAGCAATTTCTGAACCGCTGAAGGCCATGATAAATTTTGCCTCTGTCCTGAATACTAAATTCAGCAGAAATTTGCCTGATCACTGGTAAATCCTTCTGGGACCATCGTAGGCAGCCCTTTGCTATTTGGTTTGGAGTGGCTGCTCAGACTTGCCACCGTTGCTCTGGTAAGGCAGCTTTTTATGAGGGTGCATGTAGGCTGGAAAAGGGTTTTATCCTCTGCCTGGTCCGTTAGCTGTGCAGCTACACAGAAGTCAGGGTAACAAGAGATTCAGCACAGTGGCTTTGAATGGAGGAAGGGCTCTGATGTAGATGTATGGTTGCATCTGGTTAGTCTTCACGCTGCAGTGGTAATGTTCATTAGGGAGTATGAACCAGCTCAGCAGACGCTGTTGTCTTGGAGAGAGCGTTGACATTGATGCCTGTCATGTTGCTAGTTTTGATCAATGATTTCAGTAATAAAGGAGAAACCAGTGTTACCTATTAAGATTCTGTTGTAGAGCAAAGTATGAAGAGATAGATAATAGACCCTGATGTGTAGTGGCCTTTAGTTTTCTTAATAAATGCAAATCAATCGTATTCCTTATCCAAAGAGAAACTAACAGATAGCTACCAAAGGAAAGGACTCATATCTTTGCACCCCAAGGTATGCAAATAAGAGGTGGAGATAGAACTTGAGCACCCAGGTTGCTGTTGGTGGGAATTGGGATCCCATTGTGAGGCCAGGATGTGGTGAGCATGTTCATTGCACTGGCAGTCACTGGGAGCATAGAGGCCAAATTAGGATCTCCTGTGGAGATGGGGCTTTTTGAGTACCTCTTTCTGTGAGTTGGCTCTTCTGACTTTTTCTGGCTTGGGGTGGAGGATGTCAGTGAGGCAGCAGAAATTAAATTACAGCAACTTGGGATAGCAAAATAGCATTTGACATGAATTCTGAGCCTGAAATTCTTACAGAGATCACAGCTGGCATCAAACTGTCTGTGCTTGGGGAAATCAACATTATTTCTGTGTTGCTTAGTTCTTTGCAACAGGGATATGCTTCCTTATATCCTAAAAATAGACAAGACATCCCACCTGTTTTGCACATCATTTTAATGTAATATATTTCTCTCCACACAAGCCTACTTCTCAATGAATGGGTCTGCTTTTACAGATGGTATTTTAAGTTTACCATACAAGAGGCATGTCAGGGCTTTTTCCTCTCTAACATTCATTATTGAATATGATTTAAATTGACCTGAGAAACCATTCTGTGAGCTCTTCAGCCCTGAAGCCTCCTGTTTCTTGTTTTTCTTGTTTGTGGTGGGTTTTTTTTTTTTGTTTGTGTTTTTTTTTTTGTTTTTTTTTTTTTTTTTTTTTGTTTTGTTTTTTTGTTTTGTATTTAATAAAAAAACTAGGTCACCTCCAGTTGGCCTGAAATACCCCATGTCATTTAAGGTCACCCCCAGGTTATATTAAGATGTTCACTGAATAATTTCAGGCAAGGAAATGCCCCCCTTCTGTGGTTTTGTTTTGATTAGCACCCAATACAATGCTTCTGTGCATGAAGGCATTATATCTTCCTTTAGCCATTGCAAGTCTAATGCTGCTCAGGCATGGCTGTAGGAAAGAAACAGACCTTTTCTTTTGTTCCGTGCATTGAACTAGATGGCAGTGATTTACATCATGCCTCAGAAAAAGTAAGAAGTCAGGGACTCTGTGGATTGCATTTGTAAAACCACTGGACTGGCACTTTGCAATGCTTTCTTCTGGGTGATCCATTGCCATTCCAGGCGTAATCCCTCCTGCTACTGATGCCATGCTGTGTGATTTAACCAGATGTGCTCCTGTGCAAGGCTTCCTTCTGTCTGTGTTAGAAAGGATCTAACAGCACAGTTCAGATTTCAATCTTAAGAGAAAAGGAGGCTGGTGTAGAGTATGGGGCTCAGCCTGAGCTGTAAGGCCACTGCTGGCATCCAAGAGGATGTGTGCACATGCAGATGGATGTGTAGGTAGCAGGGACAGCCAGTGATTTTGTATGAGGACTGATGCATATTCAGAACATGCAGCACACTGACCTTGAGACATGCAGAAGAGTCTGAAGGCTTTTCCCTCAGAACAGATAACACAGCCAAATAAATGAGCAGTATGATTTCTGTATATATTTTGTCACATTTAGACAGGTGAACGAGTGGGGTGTGCTCAAACTTTTGCAGCAGCTTCTGCCACCTTAATCCGCAAGAAATGATACAGAGCTTATATCACCTTGTTAGTGGCCTTTAACTTCTACTTTTTCTGCTCCTGTATCTTACTTGTTTCTGTATTAAACATGGTGCTGCATTTTGCAGCTACGTTGTTGTTCTGTTCAGTGCACTTTTCTTGATCACATGAAGAGTGCTTTAGACTTAAAATATCCACACTGAAATAATGTTAGCTACATATTAGAGTTGATAACTGCTAAATAATTGAAGCTGTAGTTCCCTTCACAGTAAGTGTGAGTTATTCCAAGTTCTGTAAGACCATCTGTATGCTGAGCTTCGGGCCCAACTTAGTGTAGACTATGTTTGATAGACAATAGTATTATTAGATAAATTAAATGCTAGCAATAGGCTGTTGGCTTAATTATGGTAGCTGGCTGCTCTTAAAAAAAAATGAATTATTTTAGATGGAAGTGATGGAAGTGTTTCTTCTAACTTCTAGCAGTTCTTCAAGTCAGTGTTGCAAGGCAGGAAGGCGTCTGTGGCAGAGCCCTGCGAAGGTGCCTTCTTTATAGGTTCCTATTAGCATTTTCTGAAATGCTGTTTTGACATGTGGAACAACCATTGACTGGATCCACAGGATGAGTTCCACAGCTACTGTGCCATAGGTCTCTGACAGGGCACTAGAAGATACTCCTCTATACAGCTTGCTTTTTGTTTTCTTATCAGCCAATTCATATCAGATGCTCTTGTGTATAACCATGAGGCTTAAGTGGAAAGGAAGCAAGACTTGGATGAAAATTTCTGGAGACAGCTTGTGCTCTGTGGGTACTTGAAAAATACAATACACCTGTTGAAAAGCAAGCATGTGTTTGTGTTTTTTTTTTCTTTCTTTTTGTGGTGTTTGTTTGTTTTTTTATGGATCTCTGCCCTGGGATTCACTAGCTTCTATATTCAATTACATCCCACTGAAACCCTCTGTCTACTTCTGCATGGTCTCTTCCCTGCCTGCTTCAAGGACCTGAGATGGAGATTATCTTTCTGGTAGGAATAACTAGGCTCTGTAGAGAAAGCTATGAACAGCACTGCGTTTCTCAATATGGCTAATAGTAGAAGCCTATTACACAAATGTGTTATATTCTAAAGCAATTATTACTGCTGTTTTTAAATGATCATTGCATAAGGTCACCTGTTGCATTTCAATACTAGAGTTAAAGCTATAGCCAAGACTCACAACACCTGTTTGGAATATGGTGCTGTTCCCTGGAGGGTGGGAAAGGCGCTGGAGGGTAAGCTCTGCCAAGTCTGCTCAGGGAACAACCATGTGCTGACTGCTGGACTGGCTGTGCAACTATGTGACCAGGCTTTTTCCCCTGCTAAACTCTTCTGACAAACTTTTATTCACGGCAGTGAGCTATGCAGTCTCTCCCAAACAGCTCTGAATGAAACCTGTCTTGCCTTTGCCTCCTCTTCATCCCTTTGGCCCATTTATATGAAAATATTTGGTTTCTGTCGCATTGGATTTCTCCCTCCTTCATTAACATTACTTGCTATGGGAGCTGCTAATGGGGAAAAAAAATGGGTGCTTTTCTCAAATACAATATGAAGTAATTAAAAAAAGTTATGTTCATGTTATGCACTGAATATCTTGGTTCCTGAAGGGTGGATACATGCAAGGATTGTTGTGTGAAGAGCTTGTAAATGTCAAGTATGTGAAGGATTGTTCTTGCCTTCAGTGTGTCTGGCATAAAAAAATAGTTTTCTAGTACTTTTGTTTCCATATGCTGTGTGCCATATAGTAGAGGGATTTCTAGAAAAAAAAAAAATCATTTTTTTTAACTTAGATTCAAATGCTTGTAAAATGCACATATATCACTTAATTAGAGGTGACTGGCATTTGTAGAGTAATTAAAAATCCTACCAAGTTACAAAGAGATTGGGTCAACTGAGCCTCTTGAAACATCATAGTGTTTTAAGAAAGTTTCTCCCATCAGGAACAGAAACCAGTCTACTCTTAGACATACCCTTTTATTTCCTGAGTGTCTTCAGACCTTAACCAATGAGTTTTGACCTGACATGAGACAAGACAGATTCCCAATGCATCCCTTGAATGTGGTGTCAACTGCTTCTATGTGGAGGATGCTCACTGGATGGCACCAGGCACCCATTCAGAAATCTGAAATGGCTTTTTAAAGTTGAAGTTGCAAGTGATTGAAAGAGATTTCAAATGTGAAATTACTACTTTGATCAGTGCTTAAGGTTTTCTTCCTAGGTGGTGGTTTTACTACAAATGCCAAATTAAATAGTGTGAAGAAACTGCGAGCATGAGTTTTCAGAACTGCCCAGCACTAAAGTTTTGGTATTTGGCTGGAACTGGTTAAGGACTGTGGTTTCTAGGTAGCCATTGGCAGGGTCACCCTGTGTGGTGTGCTGAAGAGGAGCGGATACAGCTCTGCAGCTTGACCACTGCTTCCTGCAGACCTGCACCACACTGCCATCAAACAAGGCTGAGTGCCACCCTCTGTGTTTGGTGCCAAGTTTGTTCAGGTTCAGGCACTGCTTTTGAATATGGTACAGGTTTGGTGCATGCAGAGGGAGTTGAGGCACATTTTGAAGTATTCTGGTTCAACCTTCAGCTTGCCCTTGGGGTGGCTTAGAAGTGGGTTTCTGGTCTAAATTAAGCAGATGCTACTTGCATGGCTAAAAAAATCCCCCTCCCAGAAAATAGATACATGAAGGTGGACTGGAAGGTGGACTGAAGGAATTAGTACAAAAAGCTTTCATCTCCTCTGTACAAAAACCTCTACTGAAAATTGTGATTTGGAGCAGTGTTCTTTTCCAGCCAAGCAGAAAATGTATGTAAGCTTCACCTACTCAACCCTGTTTCAGTTCTATATAGGATTTCTTCCTGCT